>NC_134688.1:463538049-463568049 GCF_050947455.1 Rhinoderma darwinii | reverse complement strand
CCTTTAACCGTGTGCTGTTGCCTATTATCTTCTATTTTACCCCCTAGGTGGCATTGCAGAAGAGCAGTGGTCAGTGCGATGTATGGTACTCGTGTTAGGGTCCTCAATGAGACAGCTCGTTGATCGGCGCTCGATTGCTCCTTTTACAAGGAGCTAGTATGGGGGCGAGTGCTCGTTACTACGATCGCTCGTCCCCATACATTTCTGTCATGTCGTCAGCGCGTCTCCCTGTTTACACACCAAGATGTGCTGCCGACAACCAGAATATTTATTGCAGCATAAACAATATAATCAGACGATGAACGAGCGTTTGCTCGTTCATTGGCTGATCGTTGCCCTGTTTACACATAAAAATTGGCCCATGTAAAAGGGGCTTTAGTGTAGCCATCCGGCCCGTGTTTAGTTGTATTGTGTTGCACTGTAACGGTTTGGTTGTTTATTTGCCGATACGGCAATTGATGTTTGGCTTGCTGGCTCCTAAAGTTGTTCAGTGCCGGAATGTATGGCCTGGATGCCATTTTGGCTGCCTTGGGGTGACATCTTATACATAAAATGTTTCTGCCAGTTCCTTGTTCAGTGTGGGTTGGACGTTGGGGTGATCTGGGCTGTGTGGACTGTAGAGAAAGTTATGGAAGCTGCCGCAGAGAGTTGGAGAGCTGTGGAGAAGTTGATGGAAGGTTTTGGCACGTCACTGGGCCTGTGGCAGAGGTCTTGGTGCAAGTTGTGGGTGGTAGGAAGGGACAGGGCCAATTACAGCTTATCTGCTGCCTGAGGCAAAAATTGAAATGGCGCTCCCCCCCCCCCCCATCAGCAAAAAAATCACAAGAAATCCAAGTAGCCGACCTCTAAATTAAAACTATGTAAAAATAAAAATTCATGCTGCTAACCTTTCTGTTTTTGGTAGGTTCCACTGGACTATTTGGACTTAGTCGTAGATTCGTTGGACTACTTCAATGGTCTACGTTTTTTTAAAAATAAAATGGTGAAAGAGAGTTGTGTGGGGGAGTTTTAGTTTCAATAAAAATTGTTTTCTTATGTCTATTTTTTTAATACTTTATTAGCGCCTTGATAATGGCTGCTGTCTGAGGACGTCCATTACTAAGGCTGGGCTTAGTGTGAGCCAGTAAAAAGGCTCGAACTAACCCCCATTATTACCCAGGTACCCACAGCCACCAGGGGTATCGGGATGAGCCAGGTACAATCCAGTACCCAGCCCTAGTAATGGACCTTGTCAAACAGACAACTGCCAGTGTAAATTATTAAAAAAAGGCATAAGATTATTTTTTTTATTGAAATAAAAACTCCCCCACACAACCCTCTTTGACCATTTTTTTTTATTTAAGAAAAACAAACAAAAAAAAAAAACGTGATTCAACAAATTAGTCCACTGAATCTTCGACATAAATGGTCCAGCAGAACCTGCAAAACAAAAATTAGCAGTATGAAAAATTTAAAAAAATCTTATACTCACCCACAGCAGTCTCCTGTCTCCTGTCTCCTGTCTTCTCCCCTGTGCCGCAATAGAAACTAGACGTCAATGAGCTCTAATTTCTATTGTGGCGCACAGGACCTAGAGATGCGCCAGAAATATTAATAGATATAAATAATTCTGCTGCATCTGGGAGGTCCTGTGCACCAGAAAAAGCTAACACAGGGACTCCTAATAAAAATTATGGTCTACTTAATCCGCCACTGCCCATACCCCAGAGTTCCTGGGCATCATCAGGAAAAGTTGCCCCAAAGAGCTGGCGTCCTGGGAAAAGGAAAGTGAGTGATTTGTCTGTACTGCAAGACAGCAGGAAATCTCTGTACCAGAGTGCCCCCTCCAGAAAATCAGCTCATACCCCACAATCACTATAAGAGTACACCCCACACTACAGAAGCTGTAACCTGCAATCACTACAGAAGAGCATACCTCCCAACTGTCCCAGATTCAGTGGAACAGTCCCGGATTTCGGGCGGTATCCCGCTGTCCCGGGCGGCCGGTAGTATGTCCTGGACTCCAGGTGTCAACTGTATCTGCGTCATCAGGACGCAGATCAAGTTGAACACAATGCTGAAGCAGGGAACTGTCACCTCCCTGCATCAGCATTACTACAGAGGACTCCCCAAGTACAGCACAACTTTAAGCAGAGCCGGGGGAAGCCCGTGATGTCACTGTCCATATGTGGACAGTGGCTCTCGTGGAGCAGAATCCCCAGCCACAGCACAGCCGATGCTGAGGCCGGGGGTTCTGCCCATAGGGGGAGTCCCAAATGGCTACTGGAGGTGGGTAACGCTATCTACATGGGGTGTGGCACTATGTTTAAGGGGAGTGGCACAATCTACATGGGCACTGGCACTTGGGCAGCTAAGGGGGCATTATACTGTATGGGGGCAGCTATGGGGCATTATACTGTATGGGCAAAGCTATAGGGGCATTACACTATATGGGGCAGGTGTGGGGGCATTGTAGTGTATGGTGGCAGGTATGGGGGCATTATACTGCATGGTGGAATTATACTGAATTGGGGAATCTATAGGGGCATAATACTGTATGGGGCAGCAGTGGGGGCATTATATTTTATTGGGGCAGCTATGGGGGCATTATACTGTATGGGTCAGCTGTGGGGGGCATTATGCTGTATGGGGGCATCAATGTGGGCATTATACTGTATGGGGGCATTATACTGTATGGGGGAAGCTATGGGGGCATTATACTATATGAGGGGCAGCTATGGGGCATTATAATGTATGGGTCAGCTGTGGGGGCCTTATACTGTATGGGGAATCTGTGTGGGCATTCTACTGTATGGGGCATTCTACTGTATTGGGAAGCTATATGCTGTATGGGCAAATTTGTTTCGGATTTATACTGTATGGGGCCATCTGTGTCGGCATTATACTGTATATGGGCATTTGTGTGGGCTTTATACTGTATGGGTGCATCTATGTTGGCATTATACTATATGGTGGCAGCTATGGGGCATTATATTGTATGGTGGCAACTATGGGGGCATTATACTGTATGGTGGCAGCTATGTGGGCATTATACTGTGCGGGGGCTGCTATTTGACAATTCCTGTGTGGGACGCACTATGGGAGTGTGATACATGGACATCGGTTGCCCCTCTTTGCGATACTTGAAAGTTGGGAGGAATTGGAGCAGCTCAAATACTTTGCTCTGTAGGTTTGCACAGTTTTAGGATGCATTCACACATGCAGGTTTTGATCAGTTTTTTTTGTGCATTTTTTAGAGCCAAAAGCAGGAGAAGATTCAAATAAGAGAAGTAGTATCTGCATTTTATACTTTATCTCCCTTATGATCCACTTCTGGTTTTGGCTTCAAAAACTTTGCTGGGTTGAATGGATGGGATCAAAGATTTTGGTCAATACCAAACTACATCCCGCCGATGACGTACATGTATATAATTTTGTGTTAAGGGGTTAATACTATATTTCACGCTGGTTCCCCAGGCAAAGCACTACCTGACACAATGACCTCCATACGCATGTGGCTGTGTCTGGTACTGCAGCTATGCCCCTTCACTTGACTAACACCCCTACCGATCACACATTGATGGCTTGTATTTTGGTTTACAATATGAAAATGAATGTTCCAGATCTATTTACACAAATCACATGCACCAAATGGACTCATGTGCCAGTTTCTCCTGCCTACGTAGCCTCAAAAATGAAGAGGTGGTACCTAAGTTATCTCGCCACATATGTTTTGCCAAAATAAATTTCTACATCAATGTGAATATCACATGTAATAACTTGTTATCTTCTATTTATTAGGAGTCTTATGAGTGGGATCTGCCTGGTGACAAGTGCATTATAATTTTCTGTGTAGTAGGGCACATAGACAGTCATTAAAGGGTTAATACTTCAGAATTCTGTGTGTGAACGAGACATGTAATAAACACCTGTAGTAACCATGACAACTGTGCTGCTGATGACATCATACATACATTTATGTCATAAAGAACCCACGAAAGAAGATTCTATATGAGACCACGCCACCACATGCAGCGCCATATTTGATGCTCCTGAGGACCTTGACGACCCCAGAAGACGCGGACCCGGATGTGAAGCCCCTTCACCCAAGATCACAGCGCTGCCGCTATTTATGATGAGTTATTAGTTGGTGTAAACCCCCTAAGCCCAGAGGAAGGGCAATCCTCCAGCCATGGTTTCCCTAGAGGTTTCCCCCACAGGGGGTTTTTCCTCTCCTGAGTGCTGGAGGGTGACTCTTCGTGAGTCGGGGGTTTCCCATAAATTGCCAAAATAAAATTTTGGCTATTTAACAACAAATGAAATTGTTCTGCGTATTTATTGTACAGTTTTTCGTGTGATTTCTTATGTTTGGGTCCATCACAGATCACAAATGGACAGATATCTCCTTCCCATATGAGACAATAACCTCCCGGTGGTTGTGTGTTTGCCACAATGGTTGCCCCCCCCCCCCCATGTACGTTAGTACACAATTACAGTAGGTGGGCACACATCCTTGGGTTATGCATTTATGATCACCCGTGTACATGGTAAATCTGTCACATCCATCACTGCCATTGTGTAGTATAGAAGAACTGTTAGTTCTCCTGTGTGGTGTAGTATAGAGGATCTGTCAGGTCTCCTGTGTAGTGTGGTATAGAGGACATGTCAGCTCTCCTGTGTGGTGTAGTATAGAGGAGCTGTCAGTTCTCCTGTGTGGTGTAGTATAGAGGAGCTGTCAGCTCTCATGTGTGGTGTAGTATAGAGGAGCTGTCAGCTCTCCTGTGTGGTGTAGTATAGAGGATCTGTCAGTTCTCCTGTGTGGTGTAGTATAGAGGATCTGTCAGCTCTCCTGTGTGATGTAGTATAGAGGAGCTGTCAGTTCTCCTGTGTGGTGTAGTATAGAGGATCTGTCAGCTCTCCTGTGTGGTGTAGTATAAAGAATCTGTCAGCTCTCCTGTGTGGTGTAGTATAGAGGATATGTCAGCTCTCCTGTGTGATGTAGTATAGAGGATATGTCAGCTCTCCTGTGTAGTGTAGAGGATCTGTCAGCTCTCCTGTGTGGTGTAGTATAGAGGATCTGTCAGTTCTCCTGTCTGGTGTAGTATAGACGATCTGTCAGTTCTCCTGTGTGGTGTAGTATAGAGGACATGTCAGCTCTCCTGTGTGGTGTGGTGTAGTATAGTGGATCTGTCAGCTCTCCTGTGTGGTGTAGTATAGAGGACATGTCAGCTCTCCTGTGTGGTGTAGTATAGAGGATCTGTCAGCTCTCCTGTGTGGTGTAGTATAGAGGAGCTGTCAGTTCTCCTGTGTTGTGTAGTATAGAGGAGCTGTCAGTTCTCTTGTGTGGTGTAGTATAGAGGAGCTGTCAGTTCTCCTGTGTGATGTAGTATAGATGATCTGTCAGCTCTCTTGTGTGGTGTAGTATAGAGGATCTGTCAGCTCTCCTGTGTTGGTGTAGTATAGAGGAGCTGTCAGTTCTCCTGTGTGGTGTAGTATAGTGGATCTGTCAGCTCTCCTGTGTGGTGTAGTATAGAGGAGGTGTCAGTTCTCCTGTATGGTGTAGTACAGTGGATCTGTCAGCTCTCCTGTGTGGTGTAGTATAGAGGAGCTGTCAGTTCTCCTGTGTGGTGTAGTATAGTGGATCTGTCAGCTCTCCTGTGTGATGTAGTATAGAGGAGCTCTCAGTTCTCCTGTGCAGTGTAGTATAGAGGAGCTGTCAGTTCTCCTGTGTGCTGTAGTATAGAGGATCTGTCAGCTCTCCTGTGTGGTGTAGTATAGAGGAGCTGTCAGTTCTCCTGTGTTGTGTAGTATAGAGGAGCTGTCAGTTCTCTTGTGTGGTGTAGTATAGAGGATCTGTCAGCTCTCCTGTGTGGTGTAGTATAGAGGAGCTGTCAGCTCTCCTGTGTGGTGTAGTATAGAGGAGCTGTCAGCTCTCCTGTGTGGTGTAGTATAGAGGAGCTGTCAGTTCTCCTGTGTGGTGTAGTATAGAGGATGTGTCAGCTCTCCTGTGTGGTGTAGTATAGAGGAGCTGTCAGCTCTCCTGTGTGGTGTAGTATAGCGGAGCTGTCAGCTCTCCTGTGTGGTGTAGTATAGAGAACCTGTCAGCTCTCCTGTGTGGTGTGGTGTAGTATAGAGGAGCTGTTAGTTCTCCTGTGTGGTGTAGAATAGCGGAGCTGTCAGCTCTCCTGTGTGGTGTAGTATAAAGAACCTGTCAGCTCTCCTGTGTGGTATAGTATAGAGGAGCTGTCAGTTCTCCTGTGTGATGTAGTATAGCGGAGCTGTCAGCTCTCCTGTGTGGTGTAGTATGGAGAACCTGTCAGCTCTCCTGTGTGGTGTAGTATAGAGGGGCTGTCAGTTCTCCTGTGTGGTGTAGTATAGCGGAGCTGTCAGTTCTCCTGTGTGGTGTAGTATAGCGGAGCTGTCAGTTCTCCTGTGAGGTGTAGTATAGAGGAGCTGTCAGCTCTCCTGTGTGGTGTAGTATAGAGGAGCTGTCAGCTCTCCTGTGTGGTGTAGTATAGAGGAGCTGTCAGCTCTCCTGTGTGGTGTAGAATAGCGGAGCTGTCCGCTCTCCTGTGTGGTGTAGTATAGAGGATCTGTCAGCTCTCCTGTGTAGTGTAGTATAGAGGATCTGTCAGCTCTCCTGTGTGGTGTAGTATAGAGGATCTGTAAGTTCTCCTGTGGGGTGTAGTATAGCAGATCTGTCAGCTCTCCTGTGTGGTGTAGTATAGAGGAGCTGTCAGTTCTCCTGTGCGGTGTAGTATAGAGGATCTGTCAGCTCTCCTGTGCGGTGTAGTATAGAGGAGCTGTCAGTTCTCCTGTGCGGTGTAGTATAGAGGATCTGTCAGCTCTCCTGTGCGGTGTAGTATAGAGGATCTGTCAGCTCTCCTGTGTGGTGTAGTATAGAGGATCTGTCAGCTCTCCTGTGTGGTGTAGTATAGAGGATCTGTCAGTTCTCCTGTGTGGTGTAGTATAGCGGAGCTGTAAGTTCTCCTGTGTGGTGTAGTATAGCGGAGCTGTCTATTCTCCTGTGTGGTGTAGTATAGAGGAGCTGTCAGCTTTCCTGTGTGGTGTAGTATAGAGGAGCTGTCAGCTCTTCTGTGTGGTGTAGTATAGAGGAGCTGTCAGTTCTCCTGTGTGGTGTAGTATAGAGGAGCTGTCAGCTCTCCTGTGTGGTGTAGTATAGAGGACCTGTCAGTTCTCCTGTGTGGTGTAGTATAGAGGACATGTCAGATCTCATGTGTGGTGTAGTATGGAGGATCTGTCAGCTCTCCTGTGTGGTGTAGTATAGAGGATATGTCAGCTCTCCTGTGTGGTGTAGTATAAAGAATCTGTCAGCTCTCCTGTGTGGTGTAGTATAGAGGATATGTCAGCTCTCCTGTGTGATGTAGTATAGAGGATATGTCAGCTCTCCTGTGTAGTGTAGTGTAGTATAGAGGATCTGTCAGCTCTCCTGTGTGGTGTAGTATAGAGGATCTGTCAGTTCTCCTGTGTGATGTAGTAGTATAGAGGACATGTCAGCTCTCCTGTGTGGTGTGGTGTAGTATAGTGGATCTGTCAGCGCTCCTGTGTGGTGTAGTATAGAGGACATGTCAGCTCTCCTGTGTGGTGTAGTATAGAGGATCTGTCAGCTCTCCTGTGTGGTGTAGTATAGAGGAGCTGTCAGTTCTCATGTGTGGTGTGGTGTAGTATAGAGGATCTGTCAGCTCTCCTGTGTGGTGTAGTATAGAGGAGCTGTCAGTTCTCTTCTGTGGTGTAGTATAGAGGAGCTGTCAGTTCTCCTGTGTGATGTAGTATAAATGATCTGTCAGCTCTCTTGTGTGGTGTAGTACAGTGGATCTGTCAGCTCTCCTGTGTGGTGTAGTATAGAGGAGCTGTCAGTTCTCCTGTGTGGTGTAGTATAGTGGATCTGTCAGCTCTCCTGTGTGATGTAGTATAGAGGAGCTCTCAGTTCTCCTGTGCGGTGTAGTATAGAGGAGCTGTCAGTTCTCCTGTGTGGTGTAGTATAGAGGATCTGTCAGCTCTCCTGTGTGGTGTAGTATAGAGGATCTGTCAGCTCTCCTGTGTGGTGTAGTATAGAGGAGCTGTCAGCTCTCCTGTGTGGTGTAGTATAGAGGAGCTGTCAGTTCTCCTGTGTGGTGTAGTATAGAGGATGTGTCAGCTCTCCTGTGTGGTGTAGTATAGAGGAGCTGTCAGCTCTCCTGTGTGGTGTAGTATAGAGGAGCTGTCAGTTCTCCTGTGTGGTGTAGTATAGAGGATGTGTCAGCTCTCCTGTGTGGTGTAGTATAGAGGAGCTGTCAGCTCTCCTGTGTGGTGTAGTATAGAGGAGCTGTCAGCTCTCCTGTGTGGTGTAGTATAGAGGAGCTGTCAGCTCTCCTGTGTGGTGTAGTATAGAGAACCTGTCAGCTCTCCTGTGTGGTGTGGTGTAGTATAGAGGAGCTGTCAGTTCTCCTGTGTGGTGTAGAATAGCGGAGCTGTCAGCTCTCGTGTGGTGTAGTAGAAAGAACCTGTCAGCTCTCCTGTGTGGTGTAGTATAGAGGAGCTGTCAGTTCTCCTGTGTGATGTAGTATAGCGGAGCTGTCAGCTCTCCTGTGTGGTGTAGTATGGAGAACCTGTCAGCTCTCCTGTGTGGTGTAGTATAGAGGAGCTGTCAGTTCTCCTGTGTGGTGTAGTATAGCGGAGCTGTCAGTTCTCCTGTGTGGTGTAGTATAGCGGAGCTGTCAGTTCTCCTGTGTGGTGTAGTATAGAGGAGCTGTCAGCTCTCCTGTGTGGTGTAGTATAGAGGAGCTGTCAGCTCTCCTGTGTGGTGTAGTATAGAGGAGCTGTCAGCTCTCCTGTGTGGTTAAGAATAGCGGAGCTGTCCGCTCTCCTGTGTGGTGTAGTATAGAGGATCTGTCAGCTCTCCTGTGTAGTGTAGTATAGAGGATCTGTCAGCTCTCCTGTGCGGTGTAGTATAGAGTAGCTGTCAGTTCTCCTGTGTGGTGTAGTATAGAGGAGCTGTCAGCTCTCCTGTGTGGTGTAGTATAGAGGAGCTGTCAGCTCTCCTGTGTGGTGTAGTATAGAGGAGCTGTCAGCTCTCCTGTGTGGTGTAGAATAGCGGAGCTGTCCGCTCTCCTGTGTGGTGTAGTATAGAGGATCTGTCAGCTCTCCTGTGTAGTGTAGTATAGAGGATCTGTCAGCTCTCCTGTGTGGTGTAGTATAGAGGATCTGTAAGTTCTCCTGTGGGGTGTAGTATAGCAGATCTGTCAGCTCTCCTGTGCGGTGTAGTATAGAGGATCTGTCAGCTCTCCTGTGCGGTGTAGTATAGAGGATCTGTCAGCTCTCCTGTGCGGTGTAGTATAGAGGAGCTGTCAGTTCTCCTGTGTGGTGTAGTATAGAGGAGCTGTCAGTTCTCCTGTGTGGTGTAGTATAGAGGAGCTGTCAGTTCTCCTGTGTGGTGTAGTATAGAGGAGCTGTCAGCTCTCCTGTGTGGTGTAGGATAGAGGATCTGTCAGTTCTCCTGTGTGGTGTAGTATAGAGGAGCTGTCAGCTCCCCTGTGTGGTGTAGTATAGAGGAGCTGTCAGCTCTCCTGTGTGGTGTAGTATAGAGGAGCTGTCAGTTCTCCTGTGTGGTGTAGTATAGCGGAGCTGTCAGCTCTCCTGTGTGGTGTAGTACAGAGAACCTGTCAGCTCTCCTGTGTGGTGTATTATAGAGGAGCTGTCAGTTCTCCTGTGTGGTGTAGTATAGCGGAGCTGTCAGCTCTCCTGTGTGGTGTAGTATAGAGGAGCTGTCAGCTTTCCTGTGTGGTGTAGTATAGAGGAGCTGTCAGCTCTTCTGTGTGGTGTAGTATAGAGGAGCTGTCAGTTCTCCTGTGTGGTGTAGTATAGAGGAGCTGTCAGCTCTCCTGTGTGGTGTAGTATAGAGGATCTGTCAGCTCTCCTGTGTGTTGTAGTATAGCGGATCTGTCAGCTCTCCTGTGTGGTGTAGTATAGAGGAGCTGTCAGTTCTCCTGTGTGGTGTAGTATAGCGGAGCTGTCAGTTCTCCTGTGTGGTGTAGTATAGCGGAGCTGTCAGCTCTCCTGTGTGGTGTAGTATAAAGGAGCTGTCAGTTCTCCTGTGCGGTGTAGTATAGAGGAGCTGTCAGTTCTCCTGTGTGGTGTAGTATAGAGGAGCTATCAGCTTTCCTGTGTGGTGTAGTATAGAGGAGCTGTCAGCTCTTCTGTGTGGTGTAGTATAGAGGAGCTGTCAGTTCTCCTGTGTGGTGTAGTATAGAGGAGCTGTCAGCTCTCCTGTGTGGTGTATTATAGAGGAGCTGTCAGTTCTCCTGTGTGGTGTAGTATAGCGGAGCTGTCAGTTCTCCTGTGGGGTGTAGTATAGCAGATCTGTCAGCTCTCCTGTGCGGTGTAGTATAGAGGATCTGTCAGCTCTCCTGTGCGGTGTAGTATAGAGGAGCTGTCAGTTCTCCTGTGTGGTGTAGTATAGAGGAGCTGTCAGTTCTCCTGTGTGGTGTAGTATAGAGGAGCTGTCAGCTCTCCTGTGTGGTGTAGTATAGAGGATCTGTCAGCTCTCCTGTGTGGTGTAGTATAGAGGAGCTGTCAGCTCCCCTGTGTGGTGTAGTATAGAGGAGCTGTCAGCTCTCCTGTGTGGTGTAGTATAGAGGAGCTGTCAGTTCTCCTGTGTGGTGTAGTATAGCGGAGCTGTCAGCTCTCCTGTGTGGTGTAGTACAGAGAACCTGTCAGCTCTCCTGTGTGGTGTATTATAGAGGAGCTGTCAGTTCTCCTGTGTGGTGTAGTATAGCGGAGCTGTCAGTTCTCCTGTGTGGTGTAGTATAGCGGAGCTGTCAGCTCTCCTGTGTGGTGTAGTATAGAGGAGCTGTCAGCTTTCCTGTGTGGTGTAGTATAGAGGAGCTGTCAGCTCTTCTTTGTGGTGTAGTATAGAGGAGCTGTCAGTTCTCCTGTGTGGTGTAGTATAGAGGAGCTGTCAGCTCTCCTGTGTGGTGTAGTATAGAGGATCTGTCAGCTCTCCTGTGTGTTGTAGTATAGCGGATCTGTCAGCTCTCCTGTGTGGTGTAGTATAGAGGAGCTGTCAGTTCTCCTGTGTGGTGTAGTATAGCGGAGCTGTCAGTTCTCCTGTGTGGTGTAGTATAGAGGAGCTGTCAACTCTCCTGTGTGGTGTAGTATAGAGGATCTGTCAGCTCTCCTGTGTGGTGTAGTATAGCGGATCTGTCAGCTCTCCTGTGTGGTGTAGTATAGAGGAGCTGTCAGTTCTCCTGTGTGGTGTAGTATAGCGGATCTGTCAGCTCTCCTGTGTGGTGTAGTATAGAGGAGCTGTCAGCTCTCCTGTGTGGTGTAGTATAGAGGAGCTGTCAGTTCTCCTGTGTGGTGTAGTATAGCGGAGCTGTCAGCTCTCCTGTGTGTTGTAGTATAGAGAACCTATGAATTCTCCTGTTTTAGTAAATACTTGCAATTCCCATAAAATAAAAAAAAATTGAAGCATTTCTTAGAACTCTATTTTGTGACATTCCTGTTATTCCTCCTGGAAATGGATGAATAAATTGTTAGCTGGCAGTACCATTCCCCTTATGAATGGGATCTGATATTAGTCTGACATCGTCCAATCAGTGCTAACTCATAGTGCTTGTAGGAGATTTAGAAGACACGGCTGCTTTCTTTTTGCAAACGACACTTTGACGAGTTGTGTCTGGTGATCCTGTCTTTACATCAAATGCATCTTTCCACTTTAGTTCGGAAATGAATTTTTCCTTATGAGGTATTTTCTCTTTAAAAGTCACACATCCGGGGGCAGAGTTACCGCGCATCGTGATGGACGCTTAACTTGGGAGCTCCTCACTTCACCTCCAGAAACAACAGCTTCTAAGCGGATTACAGCGACAAAATGGTGAGAACCTCTAAGGATAAATACAAAGACTCTCCCGGTCTGACAAAACAGGGGAAACAACAACCAGAAATGGACACATTTCTGAAGAAAAAACTCGCGTCCCCGACTAAAATGGCGCTGGAACGCCAAGCAGAAGAAGCCGGAGATGACGACTCCGATGGAGAAAGTTCGACAGCATACTCGGACACGGCAAGGAGCAGAGATACATTATCGAGATCATATTTTAAGAAAGTCTTGACACAGGCGGTCTCACCGATAATGCAGGAATTAGCAGATATAAAAAACGACATCAGACAAATTGGACAGAGTGGATGCACTGGAAGAAACCCAGTCCTCCATTTTGGAACATAGTGCCGCGGTTAATACCACGCTGGCATCACATCAACTCCACATTAATAATACTCACCTGATGATAGAGGATCAAGAAAATCGCAGCAGAAGACGGAATATAAGAATAAGAGGCCTCTCCGAGCTGACAACAGGAGAAGTGCTGCAACAGGTGACGAACCAAATTTTTGTGGAACTAGTGGGGCAAGAGAGAGCCGCTACAATGGTAATAGAGCGGGTACATAGAGCTCTTAGACCAAAACCTGCACTGCATGAACCGCCGAGAGATATAATTTGTGGATTGCTGAGCTTCGTGGATACGGCATGTTTGTTGAAGGCGGCGAGAGAAAAAGGAGACTTTCAGTTCGAGGAGTCCAAACTATTATTTTTTCAGGATCTTGCTCCTAGCACCCTTGCAAAGGGAAGAATTTTGAAACCTATCACAGATAAATTGAGATCTAAGAAATTACCAGTGCGATGGCTATATCCGTTCGGACTAGCAACCATAAAAGATGGAAGGCAAATTTCTATTCGAGCTCCAGAGGATTTACCAAAGTTTTGGGAGAAGACAGAAATTCATCCAATTGAAATCCCGTCCTGGCTACCAGCACAGCTAGATACAAATTTTCCGGTACTACCGTCACAAGAGGAGTGGCAGAGAGCTTCTAGAATGAAGTCTCCAAGAAATAAGAAACAACAAGCGACCGATTTCAGGCCTCGAGACACTTGAACTGGATAGATGTTAAAATATTACATTAATATTACATTTTCACAGTATATATAGGTATAACATTCCCTAATCTGACTCCTTTCCATGGCCCTCCATTTAGATTAGTCATCAGAATAAGATTCCCTCACACTCCTTCTCTTCATGTCCGTCATACATGGATACTGGCTGGTGACCGGCTCATGCAGCTTTATGTTACCACCGCATGTGTATAAAAATGGCCGGACTATTGTACAGAACAAACACTGTTACACTTTGTGTCTCCCTTATGTCCTCATAGATTGTAAGCTCTTGCGAGCAGGGTCCTCACTACCCAGGTTTGAATTGTAAATGAACTTTGTCACTATGTAATGTCTGATATTGTTTGTTTCATGTTCCCTCTAAATTGTAAAGTGCTGCGTAATATGTTGGCGCTATATAAATAAAGATTATTATTATTATTATTATTAGGTGAGAAAATTTAAAATGGGCGCTTTAAGTAATTCCTGTATAAAATAAGTCTGTATTCAGTCTAGCATAAACAGAGGAGAAGCTGTTCTTTACCGCAAAGATTGTTTAGTTCGCTACTAAAGTTTCTGGAGGGGGAATTTATACTTGGTGGCGCTATGCTTACCCCCCCCCCCCCCCCCCCCTCTTGTCTTTCCTTACTTTATTACTGTTCTAGTAAGAGAAAACAAACCGCGACCAGGGAGAATGACTATCTCTCTATGGTCATCAGACTATGGTTAATTCTATGTCTTGACATATCGATAAGCTCAGTTATACATGGCGGGCAAGATATAGAAGAAGTGCTTAAAAATGCATTTGTACATAATTTGTTACGTTTATACTGTGATCATACTTGGATAATACTGCGTCTGTCTCACAATGAGGTGGATAGATGGCTTTATGCAAAATAATATCATTTAATGTTAAAGGATTGAATATTCCGCAAAAAAGAAGCCAGATATTTAATTTAATGAGACGGGAAGCTGCCGATTTGATCTTCTTGCAGGAAACACACTTTAAAACAAACAAGATCCCATCACTTCATACTAAAACATATGATAAATGGTATCATTGTACTCACGATGCAGCTTCTAGAGGCGTCTCAATTGCCATATGGAATACTATACCATTTACCCTTGAAACCTCACAAGTAGGAAGATATATCTTTCTAAAAGGTACTATCTCCGGTAGGAAAGTCACGCTGGTAAACCTCTATGCACCGAACGTGAGACAGGCGCAGTGGTTGCTGAAAGTAATGCGATTATTGCGATTATTGCAACCTTTTTTCGAGGGCCTAGTGATATTAGGGGGAGACTTTAACCTAACTTTAGATCCGATTATGGACTCCTCTTCAAAAATATCACCTATTGCCCACAAAAACCTAAGACGTCTTAAAGTTATGCTAACCAAATTTCAGTTAATAGATGTATGGAGACTTCAACATCCATCTATGAGAGATTACACCTTCTACTCTAATCCACATGATTCGTACCATCGCTTAGATTACTTATTTTTACCTAAACAGTATTTGCCCCAAATATGTTCTTCTACAATCGGGAACATTACTATTTCAGATCATGCCCCAATTTCTGTTAAGATAACTTTGGCAGAATTGCCAGCCAGGGAGTGGAATTGGAGATTGAATGATACACTATTAGAAAGTATTACAGATGTAGCCTCGATTGAAAGTAAATTGAAAGAATTCTTTGCATTTAATGATGATCCTCTCATATCCAGACCTATACTATGGGAGACACACAAGGCGTTTGTGAGAGGAGAATTAATAGCTTTGGGCTCACGTGTAAAGAGACAGAGATCTCAACTCATAAATGAGGCGTTAAACCAAATCTCCTATTTAGAATCAGTGCATAAGAAATCGCAACTGCAAGCTAATCAGATAGAACTCCAGAATCTCAGACAGAAATTGAAAAATGTAATGAATGTAAGAGCAGCGAAATCCCTTCAGCTACTTAAATATAAATCATATGCCCATGGGGATAAAGG
Organism: Rhinoderma darwinii; assembly: GCF_050947455.1. Lineage (NCBI taxonomy): Eukaryota > Metazoa > Chordata > Amphibia > Anura > Rhinodermatidae > Rhinoderma > Rhinoderma darwinii. Next base: position 463,553,149 of record NC_134688.1, on the reverse strand, counting down.
GAATAAAATGATGTCAAATCTTATTAAACAGCAAAAGAGGGAAAACATTTATATCATCTATCCGAGACACCTTAAATAAGAAAATCACGAAGACGGACCAAATAGCTCAAGAATTTCGGAACTATTATGAGGAGTTGTATAACCTAGATACGGAAGGTGATCAAAATAAAGAGGTTTCACGGGTTAATATGGTAGAGAATTTTTTTAAATCAATTGAGGCTCCATCCTTGACAGAAGAGGAAAAATCCTCGTTAATCGCCCCATTCACTTTAGAGGAAATAGAAAAAACTTTGAGTTCCATTCCAAATGGGAAAAGCCCTGGACCAGATGGTCTTCCTATTATTTACTTTAAAAAGTTTAAACAAACCCTATTGCCTTATTTCATGTCAGTATGTAACGATGTTTTGAGGGGTACACACTTCCCAACACAAGCATTAGCAGCAAACATCACAATAATCCCTAAAGAGGGGAGGGATCTGGAGAGATGCGGTAACTATAGACCTATTTCCCTACTGAATGCGGATTTAAAATGGTGGGCAAAAATTATTAGCGACAAGAATTGGTTCCTTTCTGGCAAAGCTGATAGGAGTGGAACAAGTGTGATTTGTGCCTGGACGAGAGGGGAAGTTTAACACCACTAGGAGCGTTCAAGCCCTGTTCTATGCAAAACAACACAAGATCCCTCTGATGCTTCTTGGTACAGATGCAGAAAAAGCATTTGACCGTATTGACTGGCCTTATTTAAAAGCGGTTCTGCATAAATTTGATTTCCCGCAACAATTCATAGACGCAATTTTCTCCTTATATAAGAACCCCACAGCAAGAATACAAGTAAACGGCGTCTTTTCAGATCCCTTTCCTATTGGGAATGGAACACGTCAGGGATGTCCCCTATCCCCTACCTTGTTCATACTTGTAATGGAAACATTGCTATTAAAGATAAGACAAACTCCCGAAATTAAAGGGCTTCAAGTAGGGAATTTTGAACATAAAACAGCAGCCTTTGCTGACGATTTGTTAATATATATCACCAACCCCTTGGAAGCACTTCCAAAAATTTTACGGATCTTTGAAGATTTTGGCCAGGTATCTAACTTTAAAATCAATTATGACAAATCAGAAGCGCTTAATGTGTCACTGCCACAGAGTACGTTCCTAGCTGTCAGTACACAATCTCCCTTTAAATGGCCGAAGTCTGAACTAAAATATTTAGGTTTAAAAATTACAGCGAACCCAAAGATGCTGTTTGATAGGAATTATAATCCGATATACTACAAAATAAAAAAAGTTTTTAGCAAAATTGAAAATACCATTTATGACAATGCTAGGCAGGAAAAACCTGATTACAGCATTTGTCATACCTCAAATTCTTTACATCTTACAATCTTTGCCCATTCATATACCAACATATTACTTCACTAGATTCAAAAGATTATTCATGGAGTTCTTATGGAATAAAAAACGTCCTAGACTCGCATACACACAATTGATGAGGAGAAAGGGGGAGGGAGGGCTGTCATTCCCAGATCTAAATACCTATTATAGAGCTATACAATTAGGGAGATGGACACAGCAAATGAAAACATCTCACTTCCACATGTTGATATAGAACGGTACTCATTAGGTAATAGCCTGGTATCTTACTTATGGGTAGGGTCACAATTGCCCTCCAGTACATGGATTCACAGCGACATGACTAGAGGACTAATTAAGATATGTCAAACCTCCTCGGCTTTACATCTACAGAATAATATGTACTCAATTCTGATGCCTCTGTCCATGGCACCATGTTTAGTTGATAAGAATTGTACTCGGATCCCAGAGACGTGGTCACAGCAGCACTCCATAAAAATAGCAAGGCTCTTCGAAGAGACTGATTTACCATCTCTGGAGCAATTACACAGAGAATTACACATACCGCAACCCAACGATATACAGACGCTGGATTTCGCACACACGTGTCAGAAATTGAAGATGTTAGCAAAGGAGAGAAAATCGGAGCCGACTTGGTTAGAAAATTATACATTATTTCCTACAGTTCCCAAAAGATCTATTTCCAAGATATATAAAGAACTAGTAACTAATATGTCAAATAATGTCCCGAGTTATGTGTGCGCTTGGGAGAAAGAATTTGGTAGCAGATTCTCTGAAAAAGAGAGATCTATTATTATGAGAAACTCCCATGGCTTCTCGAGATGTATTAGGGTATGTGCACACACACTAATTACGTCCGTAATTGACGGACGTATTTCGGCCGTAAGTCCCGGACCGAACTTAGTGCAGGGAGCCGGGCTCCTAGCATCATAGTTATGTACGATGCTAGGAGTCCCTGCCTCGCTGCAGGACAACTGTCACGTACTGTAATCATGTTTTCAGTACGGGACAGTAGTTCCACGGAGAGGCAGGGACTCAGCATCGTACATAAGTATGATGCTAGGAGCCCGGCTCCCTGCACTGAGTTCGGTCCGGGACTTGCGGCCGAAATACGTCCGTCAATTACGGACGTAATTAGTGTGTGTGCACATACCCTTAGAGTACAGGAAAACTCATATAAAACACTCACAAAATTGGTACAGAACACCTGAATTTCTACATAACATATCACTCTCGCCAGTGAACAAGTGCTGGAGATGTGATAAAGAAGTAGGTAATATGTCCCATATCTGGTGGTCTTGTACGAAAATACAGGGTTTCTGGAGAGAAGTGGAAACTGATTTGGGATGTGTGTTCTGTTTCGATAAAACTCACGAAAGAACTAGTGTTACTTTGGTTGCCTATTAAAGATCTTTCGCCTTCAGCTGAAAATCTACCTACTTATATAATATCTGCAGCAAAACTACTGATACCGACTCAATGGAAAAAGACAACTTCCCCTACTAGATCGCAACTTATGGCTAAAATACATCAGATTTGCAGGTTGGAAGAACTAGCTGGGTGGGAAAACAAAAATAGAAGCTCTTTCTTAAATATATGGCAGCCCTGGATAGAATAGAGAGATAAAGTTTAGAAATATGGAAGGGACACAGAGATGTAAAAAGACAGTAAAAAGTCAGAAGACTACGAAAGTTACAAAGAGACAGATAAATAGAGAATAGAAAATGGATATTTATTTATTAACATTTCAATCCGGGTCTTTGGCCGATTGATATCTAAAATTATATCTGAGATATGATCACAGTGGTTTACATGTTCTTTAATTGTTTGTATGTCTGTTAATTACTTGTTCTGAAAACCAGTAGACACACGTATGGTTACTGAAAAGAAGCACATTAATAACAGTGGACATGGTATGTAAATTGGCATGATATGATAAGATGTGACGGGTCACTGAGAAACAGTGTTAATATACTATGAAACAGGAAAAGTTTGTAAAAACTGTAAAGACAATAATGTTTGTTACTTTATATGTGTCTACTTTCAATAAAAAGAGTTTATACAAAAAAAAAAAAAAGTCACACATCCAATCCCACACACCCCCCCCCCCCTCCCCACGAGGCAGCAGGTAGATCATCACTTTAATGGCTTCTTTATGAATCAGCTTTCCCATCATTATACAAATATTGGAGAAAAATACTCCATTTGCACCTTGGCTTGTGCAGAGGTCAGTGACAATAAACTACAGGAGCCCAACACATGCACTATGTGGACAAAAGTATTGGGACACTTTACAGCTACAGGAGCTTTTATGACATCTCATTCTAAACCCATAGACATTAATATGACGTTAGTCCCTTTGGAGCTTAAAACATCATCCACTCTCCTGGGAAGAATTACTACAAGAGTTTGGAGTCTGAGAATTCGTGCCCATTCATCTAGAAGAACATTTGTGAGGCCAGAGACAATGTTGGTCAGGGGGCCTGGCTCACAATCAGTGTCTCAATTCATCACAAAGGTGTTGGATGGGGTCGAGGTCAGGACTCTGTGCAGCCAATCAAGTTCTTCCACAGCAAACCCACCCAACCATGTCTTTATGGACCTTGGGCACAGTCATGAGGAAGAGAAAAGGGCAGAACCCCAAACTGTTCACACAAAGTTGGAAGCTACAATTTACAATTGTCCAAAATTTCTTGTGTGCTGAAGAATTAGGATTTCCCTTCACTGGAACTAAGGTACCGACCCCCATAATATTATGCGTTTTTTACGGCCATATTTCTACTGAGTCAATGAAAAATGGCTCAAGAAGCGATATGCACTTCTTTTTACGAGGCGTTTTTTTACACACCCGTTTTTAAATCAATGGGCAGCTATTTGGAGGCGCTCAGCCCCCACATTTTTAGGGTGCGTTTACAGCCCGAAAAACGGCTGAAAATAGCCCTAGTGAACATAGCCTCACTTTACATGGTCTGCACTTCGTGGCTGAGTTGCTTCCACTTTACAGTAATATCACTCACAGGTGATCGTGGAAAATCTAGGAGGGAAGAAATATCAGGAACGGACTTGTTACAATGGTGGCATCGTATTAGGGTATGTTCACACGCAGAGTCAAAAACATCTCAAAATACAGAGCTGTTTTCAAGAGAAACCAACTCCTGATTTTCAGACGTTTTTTTGTGCCACTCGCGATGTTCGCTGCGTTTTTTTTACGGCCGTTTTTGGAGCTTTTTTTAATAGTCTATGGAAAACCGCTCCAAAAACGTCCCAAGAAGTGTCCTGCACTTCTTTTTCGCTGCTTTTGTTTTTACATGGCCGCATTAAAAAAAACGGCCCATCGGAACAGGACGCCATTTTTCCCATTGAAATGAATGGGCAGATGTTTGGAGGCGATCTGCTTCCGATTTTTCAGACGTTTTTAGCCCGAAAATAGGCCATGTGATACCCTTAGAGGACCGCACAGGAATCCAGTGATCTCTTTACAACGACCCATTATGTCACAAATGTTTATAAAGGCAGATGATGTTATACACCTGTGGGACTGGGACTGAATTAAACACCAGAATGCAATGTTTAGATGTCCCAATACTTTTGTCCATATAGTATCGATTACAAATGTAGAGAAGATTAAATGTCCAACTTTCATCATTTTTTTTTTTTAATCTAAAACTGTGGGCCAATTAATTTCTTAATTTCTCTTTATAAAAGTCAGAACTTCTATTTTCTGATACAGAGCAACAAATCCCCTGCACAGGTCACTTCCAATAGCGGGAGCTCACAGCACACTGGTTTTTTTTATGGAGTTAAATGTGGTACAGTATACACTATGCTCCTGTTAGTGGCAGCTTAACCCCTTAATGACCAGCCTACTTTAGACCTTAATGACCAAGCCATTTTTTAGGTTTTTCCATCGTCGCATTCCAAGAGCTATAACTCTTTTATTTTTGCGTGGACATAGCTGTATAAGATCTTGTTTTTTGCGGGACAAGTTGTATTTTTTAATAGCACCATTTTGAGGTACATATTATTTATTGATTAACTTGTATTAACTTTTTTTGGGGGGAAATAGAAAAAAATCTGAAATTTCGCCACTCTTCTTTGCGTCCTAAATCTACGCCGTTTACCGTGTGCTATAAATAACACAATAACTTTATTCAGCGGGTCGTTACGATTGCAACAATCCCAAATTTGTATAGTTTTGTATGTTTTACTACTTTTACACAGTAAAAACGCTTTTTTTTTCAAAATTGTGTTTTTGTGTCTCCATATTTGAAGAGCCGTAACGTTTTTATTTTTTCGCCGATGCAGTTGTATGAGGGCTTTTTTTTTGCGGGACGACTTGTAGTTTTTATTGGTACCATTTTGGAGTAGATGCAACTTTTTGATCACTTTTTATCACACTTTTTTAAAGTCAGGATTCACAGAAAACAGCAATTTTTCCATCTTTTTTTATTTAATTTTTTACGGCGTTCACCGTGCGGGTTAAATAATGTAACAGATTTATAGTCGGGGTCGTTACGGACGCGGCGATACCAAATATGTGTAACTTTTTAACTTTATTTTGGGTTTTTAATAGTAAAGCAGTTTGTAAGGTGGAAAAAGTGGGTTGTTCATTTTTTTTCCACATTTTTTATTAACTTTATTAAACTTTTTTTTTTACTTTTTTACTAGTCCCACTAGGGGACTTTAATATGCGATTCTGCGATCGCTATTATAATACACTGCAATACTTCTGTATTGCAGTGTATTACTGCCTGTCCGTTTAGAACGGACAGGCATCTGCTAGGTCATGCCTGCGGCATGACCTAGCAGGCATTCGCTCCAGGCAGACCTGGGGGCCTTTATTAGGCCCCCGGCTGCCATCGGAGACACTGACACTCGGCGATCGTATCGCCGGGTGTCGGTGGGGGAGAGAGGGAGCTCCCTCCCTCTCTCCAAAACCACTCAGATGCGGTGCTCACTATTGAGCACCGCATCTGAGGGGTTAAATGGGTGAGATCGATACGGATATCGATCTCACACGGCAGAGCAGGGACGCCCCCAGCCCTCAGCTGCCTCTAGCAGCTGAGAGCAGGGAGATTTGACAGCTCCCTGCTCTGTAAACTTATTCTGATGCCGCGACGTAAAAAGTCTATGTCAATTACCGGAATAAGGCCCGTTCGTGACCGACATAGAAACACGATGGGCCGGTCACTAACGGGTTAAAGGGAATGTGTCGCTAGAAATTTTTTTTTCGTTTAATCATTTATATACTAACTGTTTAACATTGTTCTAATTTTTTCAATTTTTTTACAAGTCAGGAAATATTATAAATTAGATTCTAATTTATAACATTTCCCAGTGCTGGTCACTAGAGGGAGCAATTCCCAAAATTGCAGCATTGGCATGTGGTAAAGCAACCACATTGCTTTATGCTGCAAAATTGGAGCAGACACACTCGCTCTAGTGTGCTCAAACAATCCCCCCTCCCTAGTGCCAGGAGAAAGGAGGGGGTTGAATGTTCAAACCTCCTACACTGTGTGCCGCCATTTTTTGAGTGTAGGAGGATTAGATACAGTGGTAATCAGACAGTATAACACGAACATACACAAACATAACTTACCTGCTCCTGCCGCCGCTCCTAGTCCTTGCTTCTGAACATATGGACGGAGGCCGCGACCGGAAGTAGCCGTCTTAAGGTCCGGCCGCAGCTTCCGGTCCACATGAAAATGGCGCCGGATGTCACTCTGCCGAAGAAAAATTGGCAGCCCCCATAGTGAAGTAAAAATAAGAAAAAGTATAACAAAAAAACACAAATAAATAAAATTTATTTTAATAACATACTAAAAGCAATAACATTGAAAAATATATTTTTGTGACACCTTCCCTTTAAGGCAAGCAAATCAATGGCTTATGCAGGGGATTTGGATCTCTGTATCAGAAAAACAAGGCTCCGCCCACCATAAAGATAATCAGAACAGAATTTGTATCCTATTTAGATGGGGTATAAAGTGGATATTCCCTTTAAGCACATTGTCGGGGATATTAATCGAAACAGTTGCTGGAGTTTGCGAGTTGGTGAAAATTGAGCCACATTTAACACATGGCCCAGTAAATTTGGCACATTTTGCTAAGTAATAAGACTTCTGCTGAGACTCCGAGGGATGAATAACTTTCAATCAATTATTTTTCATAATAAATTTATATGACTTTGTAGAGACAAAAAAATGAATAAAAGTGGAATCAGAACGTGCCCTGCCGCACTGCAAAAACGGCTCAGGAATGATTGAGGAACATGAAAATGGTATTCTAGCGGCCTGGCTCAGTGTCTGTAGGCGGGGTATTTTATTTTCATTTACTTGCCCAGCAATGAGCAGTACGGTCTTGATGCTGGCAGCGCGATTACATGGAAAGGACTACAGTTCCCACGATTCTGCTCCCCTCACAACTATTGCCCATATGTACAGCTGCCTGCCCCTCTATTACAAGGTGTACAGTAGTGCTGTAATTACTCACTGTCTGCTACAGAGACACAGCTCTGCTGATATACTCTGCACTTTCTGCTTCCCAGCATGTGAAACATGATCCACTCCTTGACATGGAAGGAGAGCAAGGAGCAGTGAAGATAAGAGGCATGTGATGTGTGACATCCAGTACTTCAGGGTGGAGGAGAGGGAAGAGAACATGTTGCTGTGTATGTGTGATTGGTTTACAGAGACATTTCAGCTACAGACAGCACATTAGTAAGTGATTAATATTACAGCAGTTTAGAAATTGTATGCAGATGGTTTAAGACCGGAAAACCACTCTAAAGGGAATGTGTCGCTAGAAAAAAAATATTATTATTTTTTTAAGTTAAACAGTTAGTGTATAAGTGATTAAACATTGTTCTAATTTTTTCCACGAGTCAGGAAATATTATAAATTAGATTCTAATTTATAACATTTCCCAGTGCTGGTCACTAGATGGAGCAATTCCCAAAATTGCAGCACTGTCATGTGGTAAAGCAACCACATTGCTTTATGCTGCAAAATTTGAGAATACTCACTCGCTCTAGTGAGCTCACAGAATCCCCCCCTCCTTTATCCTGGCTAGTGCCGGGAGAAACGAGGGGATTGAACGGTCAAACCTCCTACACTGTGTGTCGCAATTTTTTGAGCGAATGCAGTGTAATAGCCTTAGATACAGTAGTAATCACACACTAAAACACGAACATACACAGACCTAACTTACCTGCTCCTGCCACCGCTCCCTCTGGTCCGTCCGCTTCAAGTGCTTGCTTCAGAACACAAGTCCGGAAGTAGTAATCTTACTGTCCGGCCGAGGCATCCGGTCCACAAGAAAATGGCGCCGGACGTCGCCCGGCCGAAGACCTTCCATTTGGATTGTGTGGGAGCGGCGCATGCGCCGTTCCCACACAGACGGCGTACACCATAGTGAATGGAACGGGTCCCGTATTCCATGTCTGCATGTGTCGTTAATCAACACATACAGAGATGGAAAAAAAAATGGCAGCCCCCATAGAGAAGAAAAAGTTCAAAAATAAAAAAAGTAAAAAAACACACAAATAAATAAAACCTTTTTTAATAAAACACTAAAAGCAAATTTATATAAAAATTATTTTTCCCGTGACACTCGTCCTTTAAGTTTCTAGACCTTCATGCACAGTGCACAATATTTGACCCTCCCCCACTAATTATGTAAATAAAATGACAGCGATCAAAACAAAATGTTGAATGACTTTTATAAAGAAGCAATATATGCCTGAAATCACAAAAATACATGGTCTTTGAATGGAAACATTTACAAAAAACATATAAATCACTGAGTCAAATGTTACTATAAACTTACAAATATAATATCTATTTATATCAAAATACTAACATTCAAAACTACAACGAAAACAGGGACGTTACCAATTTACAAAAAGGTGGTGAAAACAATTGCTAGAGAACTTGGCGCAGCAGAGCCCACACAGCGCAGCAGAGCCCACACAGCGCAGCAGAGTCCACACAGCGCAGTAGAGCCCACACAGCGCAGTAGAGCCCACACAGCGCAGCAGAGCCCACACAGCGCAGTAGAGCCCACACAGCGCAGCAGAGTCCACACAGCGCAGTAGAGCCCACACAGCGCAGTAGAGCCCACACAGCGCAGCAGAGTCCACACAGCGCAGCTTACATTCAGTTGCTCCATACATCCTGCTAAGCTAAATCTGGGTATGGGTCCAAAAAGTTACATATAAGGGTCTATTCACACAGTGCAGTTTTTTTTTGTATTTTTTAGAGCTTCAAAACACACAGTATTTCAATGGCATTTTATTTTGTCTTTTCGTACAGGCATTTTTCCTAGCGCCATACCTAGAACATGCTGCAGTTATACAAAAGTGCCATAGACCCCAAAAATGCTACAAGAAAAAAAAAAAAAACAGAAGAAACCAAAATGCTTTGTATATAAATTTTTCATATTTTACTAGAGACATTAAACTAAAATCTGACTGCAGCGTTTTACATGCATGTAGCACTTGACCACTGCAAACAGAGGGCTCAGCGGCAATATGTTGTAATTCTGGCATTATGCACCACAGAGCCCCGCTGAGCCCCCTGACTGGCTGCAGCAGTTACACGCTACACATGTGGACAACCAATGGGAGTGCCTACCGGAGCCTCAGCAAAGCATCACCGGGGACAAGTATTGCTTTTTTATTTTATTTGCAGCCCCTACCGAAAAAAATGTCACCTCCCAGATAACCCCTTTAATAATCTTTATAGCACTCCGACCTTTTTCTTATCCAAATCAAAAAAATTCTGTATGGAGTCACCACTAGAGGGAGCTTATTGCATACAGTTATATTCATAACATAACCATATGCAGTAATATATTAGACTCTAGTAGCAGCTGTAGGTAGCCATGGGGTTCAACGCTAATATATAACAGTGCATGGACTGCCCACAATGTTGAATGCTGCTGCTACGAGCAGGGCTCGAAGGACAAAATTACTGACAAGAAATCAATGCAAGTAGCTTTATGGACAAGCCTGCACCTTCCTCACCTTGCTCCATGTACACAATGCTGACTGATATAAAACTAGGATTGATTTAATGTTCCCACACATGAATTGCGTTTACTGAGCTCCGTTTTCCCAGCGCCAAAAAGGATCCCACAACCCACTTCACCATTCTGTATTTTTATATTTAGGAACAGATCTTAATTTTCCGGGGTAGTTTATGTGATATTTTAAGCACTAAAACTTTCGAGACTTCCTGTCCAATTCTACGTGTAAGAGATATCTGCGCCAAGACAATAGAAAACACCGGAGCCGCGTAGATCCTTCATAACCTGCCGGAACAGAGAGTGGGAGAAGCCATCTCTTCACTGTATTTTATAGTCCTCATTAAATTGGAACCACTTTTCCCGGTGGAGATATTGCACTCACATCCGAATAGAACACAGTCAAAATTTTTAACAAAGGGCAGAACACGAACAATGACGACAAGAAGGGGAACAGCAAGTCGTAGGAAAACTCAGTCTTAACAACAAGTTTACGAGATCTGAACTCTAGTCTTCAAGAGGCGGCTGCAAAATGTATGAAGACCAGAGTTGATCCGTTGGGTGATGGAGTGCCCAGTGTGTGTGTGTGTGTGTGCGGCCCACGGGGCAGCCACGTGCTGAACATACTGAAGGGCACGCACTCTGAAGACAGTCACATATCCAGCGACACATTCTTACATTTTTGCTGTATTTGTGCTGGTACCAGGACGTTCATCATCTAGGACCATACATGGGGGCAGCTCTGTTTTTAGACGCTTTGGCTCTGGAGGTTTACATTTGGGGTCTTGAACCGGAGAGTTTTCTGAAAAGCAAAAATATGTGAAGTGAAAAGTGGGCCCGGCTTACGGCTTGGTCAAGATTTAGACATTTATGAAATGCGAAAATCAGAAAGAACGGTTGCATCTCTACTCCACACACTTATGGCACTGGCTAGGTGATAATAAATGTTAGATCGGTTAGGGTTAGGTGGCATTATTTAGCAGTTTTCCCCTCTGCAGGCTCGAATTCTCAGTTGTCTCTGAGCTAGTGGTTGGAGCCTAACTGCGATCAGGTCTTCTATACACTGCACTTCTCTTCTCGATCACATATACAGAAGCTGCAGCAAGGAGGCGATTATACCGCAGTAATGAGCAGTGTAGCTGTGAATCCAGCACTGGGGTGGCAATGCTCTAACCTGATCCCTCAGTAAGCGGAGGAGACTGAAAAAGTCAGGAAATTTAGACTTTGTGAACAGTTTTGTAAGGGAAGGGCACCAATAAGTGGAAAAGGAGGCATTTTTATTTTTTTAAGATATATTAGTTTCTTATATTTGCTTGACCTATTCATTTATTCAGTTTATTGAAAAAAAAAATAGTTCCCATTTAGAGGGATTGTCATTAGAATAAAGATCTGCTTTTTTTTCTATAAACAGCACCTCTCTTGCCTGTGTCTGGTATTGCAGCTTAACCTCATTTGCTTGAAATGCTAGACACAGGGAGAACTAGAAGTGCCACATTTAGAGTATAGAAAAATGTCACATCTCTGGGTGATATACACATGACTTCCAAGTATAAAACATATTTAGTACACAATTTTATATCTGAAAATGAAGCAAGCAGCAAAAAAGACTAATGGAGTTGGACGAATTTAACATTTTTTCAGTTTTAACTAGATTTAATTTTTTTTCCTTGAAACCCTTGTAAAAGTGACATTATGTGCTGCCAATGCCCCATCCACAATGATCACACCCAAGCCAATTGTCCACATAATGTTCCTATTACAGCTGCAATTTCATAGAAAAAGAACAGCGGATATCTTGTTTATGAGCGTAAACACCCTTTTTGACCAAAAACAGAAATTTCTGGCTAATAAATGCGCTAACAGGATACACCGGACTCCGTTATGAGTCCGCTGTATTCATGAGGGGAGCGCTCCACCTGCCCTTCAGGCTAAAGATTAACAGGCTACTGTAGATACGTGCATACACAGCAGCCTGTCAATCAACGTGGAGAGGGGCTGGATAAAAGCGGGGCAGCGTTCCCCTCAAATACAGCGGACTCATAACTAGGAGTCTGGTGCATTCTTTCAGCGCTCCTATCAGCCAAATGTTTTGGCTACTTGCTGCTCTTACATAATGTAGCATATTAAGGCTTCATTCACATCTGTGGTAGGGCTCCGTTCTGACTACGGTATTCATCCAGTCAAAACGACGGAACCCTTGCACAACGGAGACAAACCGAAATTATTGGCACCGGATCCGTCACCCTTGAAAACAATGGTGATTGAAACGGAAAGTTTGTGTCAGTCAGGGCTCCGTTCCGACGGAATGCTCAGACGGAACGGAGCCCTGACGCAGATGTGAACGAAGCCTAAGCGGACAGATCAGGATTCATATTACAACAAACTTTCTGGAACTTAAGTGGTTGAGAAGTTTGCAATGTAAAATATTTATCTATTAACAGATTTACTTACCATTGCTACTGGGTACAACTCGGTTGGGTTGGGGAGATACTGGTATGGTCTTCTCTGTGCTTGGTGAATTTGTCTTTACAGGTAGCAGATTAATCCTCCTTTAAAAAATAAAAACAATTATTTTATATATATATTCATTATACACACACACACACATATACATATATATATATATACACACACACACACACACACACACACACACACACACACACACACATCCTTCTCAATGAGTTAGAATATCAAAAATTAAAATTTCAGTAACTCCATTCCAGAAGTTAAACTAATATTATGTATATTCATTACACACAGTGATCTATTTCCAGCATTTTTTTCTTTTAACGTTGGAGTATAGCTAACAGTTAATGAAAACCCCAAATTTAGTGTCTCAGAAAATTAAATATGTAAGCCCAGTTTCAAAAATTATTTCTTTTTTTTAATTCGTTTTATTAAGAATTTGTAGTACAAATGCAATAAATTAAAAAATAAAGCATTATTAAAGAATGAAATGCAATTACAAGGTAAATAAGTTGTACAAAATCAGGTGAACGTCACCAGAACATACAAAAGAACAGAAAAATAAAAAGAGACTACACGATACATCTGAGTTACAAAAAAAAAAAAAAGAAGGAATACGCAGATTCCTGTACAGGCAGAAGTATACATGACGTATGTGTGTTCAGTAGGGGAATATAAGAAAGGCAAGATCTTCCATCATACCGTACAATACATCTCAAGTCAGTAACAATGCGTCGCTGGTAAACCAGTGTGGGGTGTATTGGGTAAGTGGGGAATTACACCAGGTCTCCCATATTTTAGTAAATTTAGCAGTACAGCCTCTGCGTCCATAAAGTATACTCTTATAAGGAAGGAAGGATTGAACTGACCAGGGATTTCCATTTGGGGATTTTAAGAGGTCTTGGATCCATCAACCTGACTGAAATAGTTTTGCGGGCCATTTAAAGTACCTCCCGGAGTAAAATCCTTGTATAGTGAGGCCACTGATCTTCAGGTAATATTCCAAATAGTCAAACCTGTGGGGTTAGGGGTACAGATATACAGGTCACGCTAGTAACAACCTCAATCACCTCACCAAGGAGTATACAAGAGGGCATGCCCAAATCATAGGCCAGAAATCTGATCTCTCGGATCGGCATCGGTGGCATTCTGTGTTTGGGTATCTACCCAATCTCACCGGGGTGAGATAACTTTGATGTATTATTGACCGTTGTATCATTTTAGGGGACATTAAGTGGAGAGGATAATATCTCCCCCCACTCGTCTTCCGACAGGTCCTGTATTTGGGCAGCCCACCTGTCCTTCACAGGCAGTTTTACACTAGCCGACTCAGACTGAATAAGAGACGTATAAATGGGCGAAATCAAGACCCTCAGTCCCTGAGGTTTGAAAATTCCAATCAATGGGAATAGTGAAGATTTTATCTCAGATGACGGGAATCGTCCCCTAAGTGCACGGCGTAATTGTAAAAATCTAAAGAAAGCCTCTCTAGGCAAACCATCGTCATTTTGCATCTGTGTAAAAGATGTAAGTACATTTCCAGTACACATATCCCCGATAGTACCCGCTCCGCGTCGGAGCCAAAAGTTAGGAGCGAAGTCATCCGATATGGGAAAGTTTTAAGTTATCCCACAGAGGCATGTCAAGTGGGGACGTCCGAGTACCCGTAGATAGACTTCGCAGCTGACCATACCTGTGCCGCTATTTTGTGCATGGGTGACCAGTTTGCAACGGTACCCGAGGGACTTTACAGCACCGGCCATAAATGATAGATGCAGATAAAATGCGAAACGGTGTTCCCTGTTTGGGAGGGAAGCACTGGCAACCCACACCCTTAAATAGCGTAATTGACCAGCTACATAATAGTGATCGAGGTCTGGCAACGCCGTAACACCCAGGGTTTTGGGGCGTTGCAAAGTGGACAGGCTACGTTTAGAGCGGTTATGTCCCCAAATGAATGCTGGGAATAAAGCACGTATTCGATTAAAGAAGGACTTGGACACTGGGGTAGCAGCATGTTCTATTACATAGACATTTTGGGAGTATGACCATTTTAATAGGATTAATCCTACCAGCCGCCAGCAGTGGCAACGTACCCCACTCTCTAAACTTTTATTTACTAGATTTTATATAGTCTAGTAAAGGCAAGATATTTGCTGCCTGGTCCTCCATACGATTTCTATTGATAACTATGCCCAAATATTTAAACTTCGGTACTACCTGTAGGCCATGC
>NC_134688.1:463475549-463528049 GCF_050947455.1 Rhinoderma darwinii | reverse complement strand
TAAAACGAATGTAGGTTTCTCTTTGAGAGGAACTCCAAGTTCACCTTCATCAAAAGTCACAAATGAACAGTATCCATCAGTGGAGGAGATTGAGAGGAACGACCCATCTTTGGACCTGACATGAATTAAAAAAAAGAATTATAAAGTGTAGTGGCACTTTACATGTGGATTTTTGCACGCGCATGGATGCGGTCACTTTGTGATTTTTTTTTGTCCAGAGTGGATTTTCTGGACTTGTGGATGTGCGTCTTTACATATTTATTTTTCTCCTAACTTGGGAGTGTTTTACGAAGCGTGCTGGAGGCATTGCGTGTATCATCCTGTGATCTTACCAGGATATGTCGCTCAGAGTGTGATAATGCACATTGGAAACATAACCAAAAGGAAAAAGCTGCTGCGTGTCATAGAATATCACAGCATCTTCGGAGGCAACAGCAAAAACCATACGATAAGGCTGCGAGAGCAGACGCCGCTGGGGCACCTCTGCGTTATCATCTGAAAAACAAATGAGCGAAGCATAAGCCACAGATTTGAAAAAATTAAAAAAATGAAATGACTGAATTGGTAGCATCTTCCATTGGATTTAGCACTTTGTGAAGTTTTAGGAAGCATTAAAATATTTTTAAAGGAGTTGTCCGTTTTGCACTACCGCTATCCAAGACAACTTGGTACTGTATATGTGCACTTTCCTTAGTGCATCACAGAAGTAAAGTATTACAAGGCAGCCGAATAAATCTATTTTAGTCTGTACAATGCAAGTACAGCAGCAATACACTACAGTGAGATATGCTCTTTCCCCCGGGGCTAACACATGGGAGGGCCCAATCAGGACACTATCTCACTTAACATTATGCTCTGGAAAGAGTAATCCAAAACAAATGACACCATTAAAAGGGGTGGTCTCCTAAAAACAACCTCTTTCCATATGCCCTATTAGGGTATAAGATGTCAAAGGTGGGTCCCCTGCTCGGGCCCCCCCTACCTTCTATATTTCAGTACTGAGAGCTGCTTTGGAAGACCTGGCCAGTTCATGCATTAAACGGTGGGCCATTCATATCAATTGTACAGCCAGACATGGCTTCCCCCGGCGATGACCGCTAATCACCAGGAGCTAGAAACCAGACACTGGTGGCAGGTAGGGGATTTTTTTTTCGTAATCCAGCTATGATGAAGGGTATAGCCACCCTGAATAAAGTAACATGACACAGATTATACATCTACACATCAAGTACAACACAGAAATAGGAGTTAAGACTAATATACGTCACCTTTGGCTGTTGGTCTCAACTCAAAAAAGACGGGACAACATCGAACTGCAAGTGTGGCCTTTCCTGGACATGGGAGATGAGCTATGGGCCTAGAGACAAAATTTCATTTTAGCACTTGGAAACCCTCATAACCGAAGGAAATAAAAATCAGGATACAACTTCTATGACAATTAGCCCTCCTCTATACCCTGTGGCGCACTCATGGATATATATGCTATGTAACTTGATGAAATACTTTGCACATATTTATACACCACAAAGCGGTTACCCTAAATACAATCATTAAGTGCATTTACCTCTTTAGACTCTTCCTAGAGAACACATATGTTGTGCTAACAAGGGACTCTCCTATCTCCACACATCCGGCTGAAAATGAGGAAACAAAATCCACATTAGAAATTCTATCAATATAAAAAGGCGCAGAACATACAAAACTTTACACAGATTAAAATAATCACAAGTAAGAGACCTGGGGTGAGGAGGAGGGAGCCGTCAGGTGTGAATGTAAGTCTCCTGAAGAAAGATTTCATACTGTCATCGTGAAACATTCGGTAATTTTTAGACTGCAATTGAGAGCGAGAGAGAAATCTGTAACTAAACTGAAGTAGGTTCGTCAGGTTTTTATTTTATTGTCCCTTTAATATTACAATCCCCACCTTTCTCATTGTTTATATTTAATCACTTCAAGAAAGAAAAAAAAAATAATTATATATATTTTTTTTTTTATTAGGCACCAATCGCAATCTTATCAATATAAAAAGCAAGCAAGTGAAACTGTACCTCTCCGTCAGGCGTGGGGATCGCAGATAGCATCTTGCTGACATTGAAGGCGACTCTCTTGGTTTCCGTTCTGTAAACCCTCAAAACTCTGGACACAGAACAATTTCATTTAATTCAAGTCTTTGCATATTGGGAAAAAAACTGTAAATTTGCAGGAATGGGCTAAAGTGTTCCCTTTATTAAATCCTTAGCTATAAGGGAGTACTACATATATTTTTAAGGCGCACCTCATCCATACAGATGCACTACAGAATGAGGCTGTTCACACTGCCATTTGAGACAGTACCAACACATTTAACAAGAATAGTGCAGCGCAATTCTTGTAGTCAAAACAACGGAACCCCATTAAAAGTCAATAAGGTCGCATAATTTGACTGATCCGGCATAACGCCATGGTTTCTGTATTGAAAAACCGCATGGTTACCCTAAGGACAAATAATCGAATCAGTAAATCAGTTCTCACACATGCATTTAAATAGGGCTGTGTTCACATGTTGCAGTTTTGTTGTAAGCTTTTGCTGCAATTTTTTGCAAAAAAACAATGCTAAAACCTGCAACTAAACGACAATTTATAGTGCTATCCAGAAACATCACCGCATGTAACACTTACCGGTCACAGCTTAGTGTTGCAATGTACTGTCCTAGAGGATCCCAGGTGACTCCCTGCACATAACTCTTGTGCTCATTAAAAAAACACATTTTCTGACCTAAAAATGAGAAGTACACACAATGGAAACGTTAAATTGGCCCAGTATCCTATTTAATTTACTAGAAAGCGAAAATCACTTAAAGCGAACCTGTCAGATATTGGTGCTGTCCTGCTTGAGTGCAACATTAAGAAGTGACAGACAAGCGGATTATTAATGTTAAATTGTTTGAGTATTTAGAACTTATACCTACAGCGTGCGGACAGCGGCGCAAGTATGAGGCCAAGTATATTCACACCCCCCACACTATGCGCAAGATCTAAATATTCCTAAACTACTTAAAGACCAAGAAGCATAAATATCTGACAGATCCGCTTTAATAAGAGATGTTATTTTAGACACTTCTAGTCTTTTGTTCACCTATAAACTTATATTGACAGTTTTCCTATAGATAGTGTCTACATAGAAATGCGGGAACGTTGCAAATGCGTTAGAACACTCGCCAGTCATTTTTATTTTTTAGTCAAGTTACATTCATAATACTCCAGACTTCGGAGCTGAAATCTCCCTGCTTCTTTAGTATCTGCATGAAACTTATAATTAGGCACAGAAATATATAGGGAAAAAAAAGGAGATCTGCTTTATCAGTATGCATTTTAACACAGAGCTTTAAAGGGAGTCAACTAATATTTAGTCGCCTGTCAATAAACAGTGAAATTATTTTCAGTTGATGGCTCGGGTCATCAGTGTGTGACCCCGGAACCTCAAGCGATAAGTAGAACAAAAGGCCACACACCCTGTGTCCTGCTTATCGTGTGGGACCCCAGACAATCACACATCGATGGCGTATTCCAAGGCTCCCTCTCAAAGTTAAATCCCAGAAAGCCCATTTAAAGGGTTGTCTGCTTTGGAAAATCCCTACTTATTAGAAGGGTCTCTTGACAAAAAGATGATCATAAAGTGTCCCCCTGCTGGGACCCCCAGCGATCAGATGTTATCGGTGTAGAGTCCTGGAAGTATTTAAATTCCCTGCAGCGCCACCACAGGGGAAATTAAGCACTACAGTGTCCATTCATAGCATTGGGCTGTGTAATGCAGGACATGTCAGGTCTTCCAGAGTGAGGCGCTCTTTATAGCCGCTTTCCACTGTAGCCAAGAGATGAGGACCCTGAACAAGATACACCCCCCCTCTCTATTAAACTAATAGGGTATTTGAAAATAGTTTTTTATAAACTAGACAAACACTTTAACAGTTTGTCTTTTGCGATAAATGTTCTATTTATGTTAATAAAGCAAAGTATATCGATGAATGGAAGTAAACATTGACAGACACGCTTAAAAGTTTTTCTTATTCATTTGTCTGCAAGTCAAGTACGATGCATGGCCAAGTCACAAAGTCGCATTGCATGGTAAGCATCATAAATTAAACGAAAAGCTAATAAGATCTCACCTTTAACAGCATCCCAAATTATTGCTGAATTATCTACAGATGCTGAAACCATGAAGTTGCTGTCCTGTGTCCAGCTAATGTCATACACATCTTCCAAGTGACCCCTGCAAAAGCAAGACTTAGATTAGTGGTTTACTAGGTACAGTTTTTGCCCAAACAAAAATGAAGCTTGAAAATAGAAAACTGGATTTTTGTACTGCCCGTAAAATCATTTTCACGTTGTATTCATTGGGTAAAGCACCATGCGTCTAGGCCCTCGCCACTAAGAGGCCGCTGGCACTAGGTAGTAAGAAGAATTACCTAGTGTTTTTGGACTTTGCAAAGGCATTTGACACTGGCCCCCATAGACGCCTAATGGGTAAATTAAGGACTATAGGTTTAGAAAGTATTGTTTGTAATTGGATTGAGAATTGGCTCAAGGACCGTATCCAGAGAGTTGTGGTCAATGATTCCTACTCTGAATGGTCCCCGGTAATAAGTGGTGTACCCCAGGGTTCAGTGCTGGGACCACTATTATTCAACTTATTTATTAATGATATAGAGGAAGGGATTAATAGCACGATTTCTATTTTTGCAGATGACACCAAGCTATGTAATATAGTTCAGTCTATGCAAGATGTTCATGAATTGCAGGCAGATTTAAACAAACTAAGTGTTTGGGCGTCCACTTGGCAGATGAAGTTTAATGTAGATAAATGTAAAGTTATGCATCTGGGTACCAACAACCTGCAAGCATCATATGTCCTAGGGGGAGCTACACTGGGGCAGTCACTTGTTGAGAAGGATCTGGGTGTACTTGTAAATCATAAACTCAATAACAGCATGCAGTGTCAATCAGCTGCTTCAAAGGCCAGCAAGATATTGTCGTGTATCAAAAGAGGCATGGACTCGCGGGACAGGGATGTAATATTACCACTTTACAAAGCATTAGTGAGGCCTCATCTAGAATATGCAGTTCAGTTCCGGGCTCCAGTTCATAGAAAGGATGCCCTGGAGTTGGAAAAAATACAAAGAAGAGCAACGAAGCTAATTAGGGGCGCGGAGAATCTAAGTTATGAGGAAAGATTGAAAGAATTAAACCTATTTAGCCTTGAAAAAAGACGACTAAGGGGGGACATGATTAACTTATATAAATATATTAATGGCACATACAAAAAATATGGTGAAATCCTGTTCCTTGTAAAACCCCCTCAAAAAACAAGGGGGCACTCCCTCCGTCTGGAGAAAAAAAAGGTTCAACCTGCAGAGGCGACAAGTCTTCTTTACTGTGAGAACTGTGAATCTATGGAATAGTCACCGCAGGAGCCGTCACAGCAGGGACAGGAGATGGCTTTAAAAAAGGCTTAGATAATTTCCTAGAACAAAAAAATATTAGCTCCTATGTGTAGAAATTTTTCCTTCCCTTTTCCCGTCCCTTGGTTGAACTTGATGGACATGTGTCTTTTTTCAGCCGTACAAACTATGTAACTATGTACCTCCACCCAGGCATGCCGTACCCTTCCCACAGACACTGGCTAAAATCAGGTTGTACAAAAAGAAGTAGGATAAGACAAAGCTTGTCCACAGTCCCGGAAAAAAAAAAAAAAAAAAACACCAGAACAAACTCCGGGTAATGCACAAACTACAAAAGAGGGCGGGATCTATGTCCCTCAACAAAAAGATTTTACGGTGGATACAAATATCAAATTTTTATCGTTTATATAATTGGGGGACACAGCACCATGGATCATCCTAGAGGAGTCCCAGAAAACAAAATCAAATGACAGCCATACGACCCGCCTAATGCACAGCTGCCTGCAGCACCTGGCGACCCAGACTGGCATCAGGAGGAGGCCAAAGAATTCATCTGGCAAAACTTAGTGAAGGTGTGAACCAAAGCCCAGGCAGCAGCCTTGCATACCTGAGAGACTGAAACTTGATGCCCGACTACCTAGGAGGCACCGATAGCCTTGTAAAATGGACAGTGACCCGAAGAGGAGGAACCTTACACTTGGACTGATAGGCTTCCTAGACTGCAGACCATATCCAATGCCCAATGGCGGTCTTCGATGCTGCCAAGCCCTTGCGTGGCCCCTCTGTAATCGTGATGAAAATAATCAGAGCTTCATTGCAGCCAAATAGATGCGGACTGCTCAAACTACATCAAGATCATGTAAAGTCCGTCCCCTTGAATGAGAAGGGCAGAAGGAAGGGAGAAGAATATCCTCATTGATATGGAAGGACGAGTATCTTCGGTAGGAAGGAGGGGCCAGGTTGGAAAACCACCTTGTGGACAACCAAAAAAATAGGAGGACTGCAGGACAGGGCAGCCAGTCCTGAAACCCTTGTGACAGAGGAGACGGCTATAAGAAGCGCCACCTTCCAGGAGAGAAAATGCGGGAAGACATTGTGCAAGCTTTCAAATAGGAGAAACTTTTGAAGAGCCTCCAAAACCAAATTGAAATCCCAAGGCTCAATGGGTTGTCTAAATGGAGGGACGGCGTGAGCATCTCCCTGCAGGAAAATATTCACTTGAGACCAAAGGACCAACGCCTGCTAGAAAAGAATGGACAGAGCAGAAACTTTACCACAATCAGAACTGCGCACACCTAATGCAAACAGTACAAAAATAAAAAGCTTTTATAAAAAGTAGCATACAAGCTAAAAACTATTTAAAACATACAAACATGAGCCCATGTCAAATAAGCAGGGCAAAACTACAGCCTCAACATATGTCTCAAGTAGGACAAAAAAATATGCAAATATAGTAATAATAGCAAAACGGGTCAATATTGTGGAGACACCTACTCCAAAAAATGTTTTTGATATGTAATATAACAACCCTGAACTGAGCTATGCCAAGAAAATATCTAAAGTGGATGCAATAAAGCACCTACAGCGATAGTGCTGTGGATGCAGTTGAAGGCAAGAATATAGAAAAGGGCATAGTGAGAATAAACAGTCACAAAATGGAGCAGGACCAAATGTAGCAAAAAATCATATATACATGACCCGGAAAGGCTGTAGCGTTGTGATCTACCATAAAGTGGGTGGAATAGTGGACCTTGGGAAAGGAGGTCGGGTCAAGCGGCAAGGCGCAGGGGTGTGTTTGTGAGCAGATAAACCAGATCAGCATTCCAGGCCCGACGAGACCAACCCGGGACCACCAGGATTGTGGGAACACCTTCCCTCTTGAGTACTCCCAGCCGTAGAAGGGGATGGAAAAGAGGGAGAATTCATCCCATGGAGTGACCAGGGTGTCGACCACGATGGCCCTGGGATCCATTGCTCTGGCCACGTAGGTTGGAACCTTGTGGTTGAGACAAAATGCGAAGACATCAATCATGTGCCCCCACATCTCGCAAGGGTGATGGAAGAAGTCTGGTTAAAGCAATCACTTTCCTGGATCCAGCTTCTCTCGACTTAGGCAGTCGGTGGCCCAGTTGTACACTCCTGGTATGTGGCCCGCTGATCACGCCGGTACATGACACTCCGTCCAGAGAAGAATCCAAAAGACCTCCCGATGCATCCCTGGTGGATGAGGTGGGCCACTGTCGTAGAGTTGTTGGTTTGGCTTCTGGCCGAGTGACTCTGTAGGAGCGTCCAATGGGAAAGAGCCAGAAGTATTTCCCTCTGTTTTAGAAAATTGATCTGTAGACTTCACTACCCTGTTGACCAAGTGATCTGGACGAAGTAGCGGCCAAAGACTGCACCACACCTAGACGTCCTTTAAGAAGACAAGCCACTGGAGAAGGAAGTACCATCGGATTCTGAAAACTCAAGTAAGGTAACCAGCATTGTGGTAAATTCAGTGCAGAGAACAGCCTGGTTACCCGGCACCGGCAGGCGAGAGGTGGTTGACGAGCTTATGAACAGGCTGACAATGCACCTGAAGCTAAAGGATAGAAAATAAAACTAAAATAGCAGCAGACTTAAGGTATCAGGCCATGTCTGCCTCCTACGGACACTAGGCTAAAACGGATTTAGGATTTAGCCAGTGTCTATGGGGGGGGGGGGAGGGTATGGCCTGACTTGGCTGACTTGGTAGAGCCAGTCTCCTAGTAGCAAGGGTCTATACCCATGGTGCTGTGTCCCACAATGATATAAAAGAGAAATATGTTTTCATGGCCTCATGCACCATATGGGTCCGTAAGCATAAAAGACAACTTATATGCAACTCAGTGCACTCCTATTAACTGCAGCGGCTGCTTAATAGTTAAAATTAAAAAGTTGCACTACAAAAATTCTTCACGCAGCCCCAGCCTAAGGTCGGTTGATACTAGCACAATACGGACACATTTTTGCACATGAATTATACGGATTAAAAAAAAGAGGTTGTCCTTCAAAAAAAAAAAAAAAAAGGGGATCAAAAAATGCTATAGGGAAAACAAACTGACCCAAGTTAAAGAGGCTCTGTCACCAGATTATCAAATCCCTATCTCCTATTGCATGTGATCGGCGCTGCAATGTAGATAACAGCAAAGTTTTTTGTTTTTTTTTAAAAACGATCATTTTTGCCCAAGTTATGAGCAATTTTATATTTATGAAAATGAGCTTTTCAATGGACAACTGGGCGTGTTTTCTCGTTTTACCAACTGGGCGTGTATTGTGTTTTTACCAACTGGGCGTTGTGAATAGAAGTGTATGACGCTGACAAATCAGCATCATACACTTCTCATCCTTCCCACCCAGCTTCTTTCACTGCAGACATACAGCGTGACGTCACCCACAGGTCCTTCAACATGGTCGTCGGACAAAGAAGATACATCGGCTCCAGGCGTCCAAAAGGTTAATATGCTCGTCTCTAGGGAGTTTCCTATGCTTACTTGCACTGTACCCTCGGACGCCTGGAGCTGATGTGTCTTCTCTCTTCAGACGGCAAGGTTGAAGAACCTGTGGGTGACGTCACGCTGTGTGTCAGCAGTGAAAGAAGCTGGCTGGGAATGATGACGTCCACCCACAGGTTCTTCAACCTTGGCGTCGGAAGAGAGAAGACCTGTGGGTGACGTCACGCTGTATGTCTGCAGTGAAAGAAGCTGGGTGGGAAGGATGAGTAGTGTATGATGCTGATTTGTCAGCGTCATACACTTCTATTCACAACGCCCAGTTGGTAAAAACACAATACACGCCCAGTTGGTAAAACGAGAAAACACGCCCAGTTGTCCATTGAAAAGCTCATTTGCATAAATATAAAATTGCTAAAAACAACGTTACTGTTATCTACAATGCAGCGCTGATCACATTCAATAGGAGATAGGGATTTGATAATCTGGTGACAGAGCCGCTTTAAACTCTACCAGGCCACCCTGCCTAAACAGAGCAATGAGCCTAGTCAAGGGACTGCCCTGACCTCCAACCTATACCCTAGATGCCCTGTTAATGGCCTATCCGATAGAGAATGGGTGGGGTGTAAACACACAGTAAGATTTGGTGTGATAACAATAGGTCAAAAGAAAGGAAAAACAAAAAACCAGCAGTGCAGTATTCAGATAAATAACATACTGGCCTATATTTCTCAAGGATGGAAAAGGTGTATTGTAAAGCGTAATAATATACACACGTGCTACATTTCAGATCTCATTGGCTTTAGGTTTCTCTAATAGAAGGAGGTACTGCACATAAAAAAGAAAAAAAGAAGTACAGATAATAAACAAACAGTCCAGAGAGGAGGCTGGAGATCCCTCACTGTGGCTGGTAATGTATGTGCCATCTCCACTGGACGTGATCAGACCCACCGTCTGTGGTAGACTTAACATGGTGACGGGTCGTGAGTACCAACATATAAATGACCCAGACAACACGGTGACTACTGAAGAGTTATCTTTATTTCTCTATTCACCTGTCAAGTATATTGGGCTACTTATAAATTATAACAGCTCCTTGATCCAGCTTTTCTGTCAGGTTGCACCAGTTATCCTGGTGGCAATCATTCATTTTTTATTGTGTTTCCCTGATGAACCTGTAATTTTACCAGATGAAACGTGTCAGAACTGTGTTTATCTGTACTTATTTTGTTTCTTCTTTATGTGCAGTACCTCCTTCTATTAGAGAAACCTAAGGCCAATGAGATCTGAAATGTAGCACGTGTAGATTATTACAATAAACCTTTTCCATCCTTGAGGAATATAGGCCAATGTTATTTATCTAAATACTGCAGTTTTTTTCATAATTTTTTCTTTTACCTATTGCTATCACTAAGGCCCCATGCACACGAACGTGTTTTTGCGTCCGCAATTCCCCCGCAAATCCACGGGAGAATTGCGGACCCATTCATTTCTATGGGCCCATACACACTATCCGTGTTTTCACAGGTCTCCGCATGTCCGCAAATCCGTGCCGCAGAAACTCAGGACATGTCTTATTACGGCCCGAAAAGTCGATGCGGACATGCCCATAGAAGTCAATGGGCCCGTGGAAAATGCGGGTACACCTCCGTGTGTCAACCGCAGTTTGCGGATTTGCGGAAGTGTTGCTAGGCGACGAGCGGGAATGAGTTCTGTCGTCATCCTGTTTTACCTAGGCTTTTTTTTTTTCATCCGCATTTTGCGGATTACATACGGATGAACTGCGGATTACATACGGATGAACTACGGAGGACATTTCACGGAACACAGTCCTGGAATTTGCGGACCAGAAAAACACTACGGTCGTGTGCATGAGGCCTTAATCTCAGTGTTTACACCCCACCCATTCTCTAGACTATTAAATCGGATAGGCCATTAACAAGGCGTCTAGGGTATAGGTTGGAGGTCGGGGCCAGTCGACTCCGCTATTGATTCTGTCGGAAAACCGGAAAGCTGCCGGAATGGTGACGAACGGAAACCATTAGCGATGTTTCCGTCACCATTGATATCAATGGTGACTGAAACTGAAGCTGTGGTTTCACTTTCCGTTGCAGGGTTCACCCGACGGAAACCTCCGACGGAACCCCGGAACGGAAAGCGAACGTTGATGTGAACAGGCCCTTCGAGATGCTGTTAGCTTGGGTGCTCAGATCCACAGACAGGCCGGGATTTTACTCGTGTGGTACGCTCATCTGAAACCGCATAAAAGAGTCAGGACAAAACTCAGTGCTCCACTCCTAATATATCCATCCTGTTCCAAGATACCTCAGAGACTTAAATACAGTCCAGTTTTCCTTGCTTAACTCCGCTTCTTCTTGACCGTTAAAAGGAGTCGATTCCAGTCCTTTGCTTTCACTGAGTTTCCATAATAATATTACAGCATCTGTACAACAAAGGAAAAAAAATGACTCCAATTACTTTCAGCAACCCAGAACATCGATGACGGACTCCTCACCCAGAGACCTGCACCTACGTTTACCTATAATCAGCTTTCAATGGAGGGTAATTCCTTGCTAAAGCCCCAGCACTGTTGTAATAAGTCCAGACACTGCTTCTATGTGAGCACATAAAATGAGACGCTACTAGGATTCACCTATATGTATGTAAAAGTTTTTGGCGGTTGTCAACACTAGAGATATGTGAAATAAAGTAGTGATTATGTGAGCAGGAATTATTCTGCACTTCCCATCATTAATCCCACTGAAGAACATTAGAGTCCGCTTCTCCTCAGCCCGAGACGGCTGATAACAGGGAACAACAGACTATATCCAAAAGGGACAAAATATAAAATCAACCTTACCATCTCCACCCGACGCCAAAATCTCCCCATTGGTAGAGAATCGCACAACGTTGACAGCTTTAGTATGACGATTGAGACTGGCCAAAAACTCTACCTCTGCTTTCCCTTCTGCATTTTTCTCCACCTTCCATAGCTGACAAAAAAAGAAAAAAAAAAGTTACCAGGCTATTAAATAATAAAACAAATTAAACTTCTGTCCGTATTTAGGCGATTGGGCTGCAGACGTCACTAAACACTCCTGTTTTCCAAAACTTGCTCAAAGTGAATCTCAAACTTTTTGAGCTGCTGTTAACAGCATTTAGAGATCTGCTTTACAGCAGTTACATGGACCATAGGAAAAAAAAAATTGTCTGCAGCTGACCCTTTGACTTCTATGGGAGAGTGTAGTGGGCATGCTCTGTGACCTGTGTAGGAGTCATTGTGCAGGGAGGGGGAGGGCTGCGTCAATCACCTATTGTCAATGGTGGATGCTTGTCATGCTGTTTCCGTGTGTTATATATACATAGGTGTTACCCGTCATAGTAATCCTGCCCGTGATAATGAGATGACTGCTGAGAAGTGATCTCTAGAGAGCAGGAAGGATCAGTCTATTGCGAGGCTCAGTGGCAAGAGTGAAAACGATCTTAAAATATGATTTCAACAATAGGTTATTTCTGATGACACATTCTATTTAATTTATCAATATATTCTAGGGGCTGGAGAATAAGGTAACATTTTCCCATCTCTATTGGCCATCATTGATAATGGACTTATCAGCGAGCACTTACGGACTTTACCCAATAAAGGAACTTACCCGCACTGCAGTGTCTACCCCGGCTGAGGCCATTCTGTTAACTTTGGTGTTGCCATGCTGAAAATCAACACTGTACACCGGCTCACGGTTGTGCCAGGAAATTTCACAGGTGATCACTTTCATTCTGGATATAAAAAAAAAAGGCAGATTAGCAAACTGGACATTTATGGTTGTAATTAATAGAGAACATTCAGACTGGGTCACCGTTACTAGTGGGGTACCACCGGGGGCAGCCTGTTTTTTTAATATATTTATTAATGACCTTGTAAATTGTGCAGTAAAAAAATGGGTAAAACTGACATGGAAAAGAACTTCAGGATATTAGTAGACGGTAAACGTAACTGTAGCAACCAGTGTCAGGCAGCTGCTGCCAAGGCAAACAACATCATGGGGTGAGTCAAAAAGGGCATAGATGCACATGACGTGAACACGGTTCTACACCTTTATAAATCACTAGTCAGACTGCACATGACATATCGTGTACAGTTTTGGGCACCTGGGTACAAGAAAGACATAGTAGACGGTGTGTGTGCCTGTGTTGTGCGGTTCTTCAGCTCTCCGTAAAGCTGCAGGGGGGAAATGTGTCGCGCGCTGTCTCCGTGTAGTCTGTGCGGCAGAGCCTTCCTGCTGGCTAAACTCCTGTTAATTATAATAGAAGCCACACACAGGTTTCTCCTGCGAGAACAAAGTATCGGGCGTGATGAAGCACAACGTACCAAAACACCCCCCCTCGATATCTGTCATCAGAGGAGAGCCAGGAGACCCTCCCCGCCATACACATCAGTTGTCCGACCCCATAGAAATTGGCAACATTTATTTATGGCGTATGGTCACCTTGAACTAAAAACTAAATCGAAGGTCAACACATCTGATAGTGATATAAAGGGAAAGGGCAATATAACGTGAGAAATCAACATTTAATGCCCCCAATGCCGGAATTGCATGTGCCACCTAGGCGGCCCCTTGATGTTCAAGTGCTCCAAACTCTCCTCACAGAACGCTGCCAGCCCTTCACCTCTGCCTGACGGCTGTAGCGGGTCTCCTGATTGGATGCCAGATCCATCACTCAGAGCAGAGGGTGGCACTTGCAACCGCAGCATTAAAGAGGCTCTGTCACCAGATTGTGCAACCCCTATCTCCTATTGCAGCAGATCGGCGCTGCAATGTAGATTACAGTAACGTTTTTTTTTTTTTTTTTTAAAAACGAGCATTTTTGGCCAAGTTATGACCATTTTTATGCAAATGAGGCTTGCAAAAGTACAACTGGGCGTGTTTAAAGTTATGTCCAAGTGGGCGTGTATTATGTGCGTACATCGGGGCGTTTTTACTTGTTTTACTAGCTGGGCGTTGTAACTAGAAGTATCATCCACTTCTCTTCAGAACGCCCAGCTTCTGGCAGTGCAGACACAGCGTGTTCTCTAGAGATCACGCTGTGACGTCACTTCCTGCCCCAGGTCCTGCATCGTGTCGGACGAGCGAGGACACATCGGCACCAGGCGACAGAGGCTACAGTTGATTCTGCAGCAGCATCGGCGTTTGCAGGTAAGTCGATGTAGCCTCTGTCGCCTGGTGCCGATATGTCCTCGCTCGTCCGACACGATGCAGGACCTGTGAGTGACGTCACAGATCTGCACTGCCAGAAGCTGGGCGTTCTGAAGAGAAGTGGATGATACTTCTCGTCAGAACGCCCAGCTAGTAAAAGAAGTAAAAACGCCCCGATGTAACGCACATAATACACGCCCACTTGGACTTAACTTTAAACACGCCCAGTTGGACTTAAGAAAGCCTCATTTACATAAATACAAAAATGCTCATAACTTGGCCAAAAATGCTCGTTTTTGATTTTAATAAAAACGTTACTGTAATCTACATTGCAGCGCCGTTCTGCTGCAATAGCAGATAGGGGTTGCAGAATCTGGTGACAGAGCCTCTTTAAACATTGATTTCTTGGTCATGCCAGTTGCATGACCAACACACGTACCGTTACTCTGCCCATCTCCTCCTCTAAATAGTCAGCAGCAGGCATGTCACGATATCAGAATTTAGACTTCGGTACCGATACTTCGTGTAGTATAGCGATACTCGATACCAAAAACGATACTTTTGCCAATAATAATAAAAAAAAAAGTTCTTCCATTTTCTGACGTGAGGCGCGAGGTGCGATGATGAATTTTGAACCTTCATGTGCCTCACATTAAAAGTAATTAACCCCATCATGTATCTCAGTCATAATGGACAACATTGGGTTAATGTGTGAGGTACATGATGGGGTTAATTACTATTAATGTGAGGCACATGGAGGTTCAAAATTCATCGCACCTCGTGCCTCACATTAATAAGTGAAAGAAGTTTTATATTTTATAACAGCGTAAACATGAATGACGCTATAAATGTGTTATTTCGGTCGCGACGATACCAAATATGTGTATATTTTATTTATGTATTGAATAAATAGAAGGAAGAAGGAAAAGGCAGTGTTGAACCGGTAATTAACACAGGTGTGAACAGGGCCTGAGAGTCTAAAAGATATCATCACGATCGAGTCACATAAACAGGTGCAGGAGGGTCGCACTAATTTGTGGGGCGATGCTGACTGACCGGGTTAGGCTGGATTCACACGTCGGTCAAAATGCTTTTTTTTTTTGGGCTGTGATTCGCACCGTTTTTTTCTTGATTTACAGAAAATAAGGCAAAATGGCGCAGCTTTGCCACAAAACGCAGCAAAAAAAAAAACATAGCGATCGCGACCCCGACTCTGACATAAACCTGTATGGCCAAAATGAAAGATGGACAGGGATTTAGCTGCATTGTTTATTGGATTCCAACTTGGGTCTTACTATAGGCTGTCTGTCCTCCATGCTTTATACTGCAGGTCTGCTTGTTTACATTGACTCCTGTGTAGAAGCTCAGCAGGATGTCAGTGAATGGAAACCTGATTTCTACAACAAGGAAAGAACGATTATAAACTACAAGTCACTGAATCAGAGAAGATTATCAGGTACCGGCCGCATATAGACGGACGGGAAGACGCCAAAATTTCGATTATGCAAAATTTGTGTGAATCACTGAGACGCTTTTACCGTGTCCACGTCAAGTCGACAAATACGTAAGCGTAGTTTAAAAAACCGCCGACCTCCCGCCTCTACTTACAATAACGGGCATGATGCCATGGTCACATGACGGCAAAATGTCCAATCAGGGAGCACGTAGATATTTACAGTGTTTCCATCAAAAATAAGCTTTTTACAGGAGTTTGCTGCAGTTCCATGTAAACCTACGGAATGGTGTCAGATGACAAACTCAGCTCTGCTATATACATTAAAATGACTATGAATTCTCTCACACATTACACTCACCCTAATATGAGGTGGTAAACTGTATATAGCAACCGCAGATCATCCCATCCCCCAAACCCAGCCTGACAAATAATCCTACTCTGAGCAGCGGAGGATGCTGGGAGTTGTAGTCCATGTAACCATTTACAGGAGACGATGGTGCGGAGGTCAATGACGAAGACACATTCGTTTTGGTTGAGCTCAGACACACACATATATTATATACACAGCCGTGTCCCTGCAGCTGATGCACTGGAAACCCCGTAGAATGTCAATTGTAACGTCCCAGTCTGCACGGTGCTCACAGCTCTACACGACAGCTGTCCCGTAGTATGAGATGGATGAGAGCCGCCAGTGACCCCCCCGGGAGCGGGACTTACCTCAGGACGCGTCCGCCTCTCTACAAGGTTTGACTGAAGAAAGTTTCCCGCCCGCGCTTCTCTGTCCCGTCACTTGGAGTCGCGGCTGCTGCAGCGCCATCTAGCGGCAGGGAGGGAGCAGTGCGCTCACCGCAGATAGAAGATGATGGGGAGAACCTGCCCTTCACCTGTAGATTGTGAGCGTAGTAGTCCTCAGCCACACGCGACAACTACTGAGAAGGCATCCAGGGAGATTTTAGATGTAAGGGTATTGTTTTACCAAGAGTGTAGCCCTCAAATACTGAACATGCCCCCATATCACTGCAAACCAAACAGTACCCTCCTAAATCTTACCAACTAGAGAGAACCCCCATAAATAGTAGCAACTAGAAAGGACCCCCATAAATAGTAGCAACTAGAGAGAACCCCATAAATAGTACCGACTAGAGGGTGCCCCATAAATAGTACCGACTAGAGGGTGCCCCATAAACAGCACCAACTAGATAGTGCCTCATAAACTACCAACTAGAGTGCCCCAAAAATAGTACCAACTAGAGTGCCCCATAAACAGTACCAACTAGAGAGTGCCCCATAAACAGTACCAACGTGAGGGTGCCCCATAAACAGCGCCAACTAGAGAGTGCCCCATAAACTACCAACTAGAGAATGCCCCATAAACAGCACCAACTAGAGTGCCCCCATAAACAGTACTAGAGATGAGCGAACCGGGACAACCGAACCTGGCTACATTTTGGCGCCTGCCACATGTTAGATCTAAAATGGAGGATTTCACAATATCACCTGACATCAGGCTACCCCCATGATGCCTTGCAAACGGCTCTCCCAGCCAATCGGGAGGCAGCATAGGGGCGGGCTCAAGCCTGCAATAAAAGTCTATGCACGGAGCTCAGCGGCCATTTTACAGACAGGAGCTGTAGGAATAACATCTCTGTGCAGTAAGGGAAAGCTTTAGGAATCTAAAAGGCAGGAATCCAGAAATCGAAGGGGCTCATCCACTACTCACTACTCAGCCAGTGTGCGAATACGCTTTTATAAGGGGCTCATCCCCGTTGCATCCAACTTGCAATACAGGCAGCCTTTGTAGTAGTAGTAGTAGTACTACAAGGCCCAGCATTCCCTGAGTGCACCGCGGCGTGCCTGATAGAAATTCTCATGCATTGCCATTTGCCAAGCCAGTGTCCGTGTGAATACGCTTTTAGAAGGGGCTCATCCCCCAGGTTTTGATTCAACTTGCTGCACTCCAGCAGTGAAATGTCTGGTAAAAAAAAGGACGGGGTAGAGGAAGAAACACCCATGCCGTCTCCTCTTCCAGTCCAAATGTTGGATCTGTTGGTGCCAGACCCAGTACCAGCATTTGTGGCACAAGACATGTGCCCAGTTCCACTAGTAGCAGCTGCCATGTGCCTGCTCGTAGTAGTATCAGCAAGCCAGACTTGTCCATCTCCTCCGGTGGGCGGGTTACTTTAGACAATACGGCCATTGTGGACTGGTTGGCTGGCTCGCGGTCATCTCAGCAGGAAGACTCTGACGATCTGGCTTCAAGCCAGGTTTCGTTGGATTCCAGATCCTCTACAGTTCCTTGGCACGGTGACAGTAGTAATATGGGTATTTCTAGCGTTTCCATTCCATCATCTATGTCTTCGCTCCCCCTTCCTAGCGGGAAGCCATCTTTCCTGAGAGTCCTAAGAGACATCTCCTCGGGTGCGAAGGAAGATACTGAACAACATAGTGATGATGATTTGTTTTCCGCGAGTCAGCCAACGGAGTGTGTTGCGGAGGTGGAGGTAGAAGCGGTGTCCGAGACGCGTAGCTGCGGTAGTGGGGGTGTTGGTGGTGGTAGCCGTGGTGGCAGACGCAGTAATGAGGGGGGGCATGGAGCCCGCCATGATGTCACATCACATTCACAACACAGTGACAGAAGTGGCGGGGATGATGAGGAGGGCTATGATGATGATGTTGTTTTAGACAGGACGTGGGAACCAGGCGACGAGGTGATGACGGCGTCAGAGGAGGAGGGTAGTAGTGGCGGCACTGGCAGTGATAAACAGCCAAGCCGAGGTAGGGGCAGAAGTCAATCTGCAAAACGTTGCAGCGGTAGGGTCAGCTCAGGAGCCGGTGACGGCGACACTGCTGCTACTGGTGTAGGCTCCCGAAAAAAGCCTGCCAGACAAGGGGCAAGCTCGGGTGGTGGTGGTGGACGTGGTACTACCTCTTTACGGTACTCTGCCGTGTGGCAATTTTTCTGTACCTTCCCGGAGGACGAAAACATGGCACAGTGCCGTATCTGCAAGCAGAAAGTAAGGCGTGGGCAGGGCAGCAATGTAGGAACTACCGCTCTACGTAAACACATGGAGCGGCATCACAAGGCCATGTGGGACAATCGACATGCCCCACCATCATCATGTACATCTAATGAAGACCCCTCTGCCGCTGCTGCTGCTCCGAGTCCCTGTCATCTAAGTAGTAGCCAGGCCTTATCCACCATGTCGTTCTCATCATCATCATCATTGTCAACTAGTGCTCCTCCAACGTCCCGTCAGTTATCCATTACGGAATCGTTGTCCAATAAGCAACAATATATACCCAGTCATCCACTTGTCGTGCGGCTTAATTCACACCTGGCTAAGTTGTTGGTGGTGCAGTCGCTGCCGTACCACCTGGTCGACTCCGCCGGCTTCAAGCAATTGATGGCGTGCGCTCAGCCTAGGTGGCGAATACCTAGCCGCCATTACTTCTCCAAAACAGCTGTCCCTGCCTTGCACAAGCACGTGGAGGAAAAGGTGGGCCAGTCCTTGCAATTATCCGTGTGCAGCAGGGTACATGCCACCGTCGACACGTGGAGCAGCAACTATGGGCAGGGACAGTACATGTCTTTCACGGCCCACTGGGTCAATATTTTGCAGTCCGATGCACCACCGCAGCAATGCCAGACATTACCACCTCCACGCTTGTATCTTTCTGGTTCAACTCCGGACACCAGGCGCCTACCATCCTCCTACTCCTCCTCCTTGCCCTCCTCAATGGAGGTCTTCCCGTCCCCGACAGGACACAGCGTATCTTCCACTCTTCCTCCCTCCTCTTTTCATAGGTGCAAGGTGAAGCGCCAGAACGCTGTCTTACACCTGCTGAGCCTGGGCGAGAAAAGCCACACAGGGCAGGAGCTGCTGCTGTGCATCAAGGAGGAAATCGCACGCTGGCTGTCTCCTCTGAAACTCACACTGGGCAATGTTGTCTCTGATAACGGGAAGAACGTTGTGGCTGCACTGCGTCTAGGTCACCTGACACACGCTCCTTGCATGGCACATGTGATCAATCTGGTCATAACACGCTTCTTAAAGTCATATGTTGGTTTGATGGGTGTGCTGGCCATGTCCAGGAGGGTTTGCGTTCGCTTTAGACGTTCGTATGCATTTGGACTTGCAGCGTCAAAACAATCTCCCAGAACACAGCCTGATTTGCGACGTTCCAACACGCTGGAATTCCACCCTGCACATGTTGGACCGTCTGTACGAACAGCGGAAAGCCGTGAATGATTTCCTGATGCAGCAGACGGGCAGCGTTTAGAGCCAGTGTAATTTCGAGCTCAGGCACTGGCAGCTGGTTAGAGATGCATGTCGCGTTTTGAGGCCCTTTGAAGAGGCCACACGATTTGTGAGCCGTGATGCTAGCGGAATGAACGATGTTATGCCGCTGATATTCATTATGGAGCAAACGCTCACAGCGATGATTCAGCAAAGGATGGAGGAAGGATCACATCTGGCTATGGATGTTGAGGAGGAGGAGGAGGATGAGGATGAGGAAACAGGACCTGAAGAGGAGCTGGATTTGGAGATGGAATCACAGGAAGGGATAGGGGACGAGGCAGCCGCACAACATCACAGTGATGGTGGTGATGACGAGTCTGACGACGACCTAGATGATGGACAACCATGGCAGTATGGGGCGGAGATGGAACCAACCGGGCCCTCTGAAACGCTGGCCAGGATGGCGAGCTGTATGCTTCGTTACTTGCGCGCTGACTGTCGCATTGTTAGCATGAAGCAAAGAGATGAGTACTGGATAGCCACACTTTTAGACCCTCGGTATTAAGCCAGAATGGGGGAGTTTTTTGCGCCTTCCGAGAGGGAGGCAAAATTGGCTTATTATCGAGAGAAGCTATGCAGCCAGCTTGCCACGGCTTTCAAACGGCAAACACCTGCTGCAAGCATGTCTGACCGGGGGGCCACTCTCCGCTCCCCACTGTCTCATCGTTCCACCGCCTCTGGCAGAGCTACCTCTGCAATAGGCGGCAGCAGCCAATTCAGTTTGGAAAATATGATGACAACATTTTTACATCCAATACCCCGACCTGACACACATCGTAGTCACCAAAGGGATGTTCACCATCACCAGGTGCAGCACCTAAACAACCAGGTTCACTCATACCTGGACTGTGCCCTTTCTCCGTCAGAAATCCTGATCCCAGACCCCATGGACTTCTGGGTCAGCAGATTGGATCATTTGCAAGAACTGGCCCAGTTTGCCATGGGTGTACTGTCTTGTCCACCCTCCAGTGTAGCGTCAGAGAGGGTATTCAGCGCGGCAGGGGGCTTCGTCACAACTAAGCGAACAAGATTGTCCGCCAACAGCTTGTAAAATCTCACGTTTCTGAAAATGAATCAAGCGTGGATCGGTGAGGATTTTAAAACCCCTGTGCCTGATGCCACTGATTAGATCTGACATTGCCGCTGCCGCCTGCTACTGCCGCCTGCTACTGCCGCCTGCTACTACCGCGTGCTACTACGGGATTCTGTCCTGTCCACTCTTTTTTTAATGTGCCGCTGCTGTTCTTGCTACTACTTCTACCACCAGTCCACCCCCAGTGCCGTCTGCTACAAGCAGGCCTGCCCCACCACAGGGCTTTGTCTGTGACTGTCCAGTCTGTTAATGTGCTGCTACTACTACTACTACTACCACCCTTGCTGTCTGTTGGCTACCTCTACTACCACCAATACACCTCCACTGCCGTCTGCTACAAGCAGGCCTGGAGGGCTTGTCAAAAGCCATTGCTTGTTGCTTTCACATCCATGTATGGAAGAACCCCGGCAAGCATCTGCCAATAAAAAGGGTACATTTTTTGAGGGCTTGTCAAAAGCCATTGCTTCTTCTTTTACCACCTTATATGTATGAACCCTGGCAGGCATCTGCCGCCAAAAATGGTTAATTTTTGTACCTTTTTTAACAATGCATTAAGCATACAACATGCACAAGTGAAGTGGTTTCTGTTAGTTATCACCGTGTCCCATCCGTTTTCCTATAGCCATACATGGGCGTAACTTTGACACTAACTTTGACTTAAAGACAGCTCAAAAGTACTTGGATACACTCATGGGTGACCTAAGAGTGTTATACAGGGCTTCTAGGGCTTCTAAACAGTGTTATACACGATTTTTAGGGGCTTTCTTGAATTACAGGTTCGGTCAGAACTAGTTCGGTCCGAATCGAACTTTTCCGTGAAATTCGGCGAACCAGCCGAACCAAACTTTTCATAAGTTCGCTCATCTCTAAACAGTACCAACTAGAGTGCCCCCATAAACGGTACCAACTAGAGAGTGCCCTATAAACAGTACCAACTAGAGTGCCCCATAAACGGTACCAACTAGAGTGCCCTATAAACAGTACCAACTAGAGTGCCCCCATAAACGGTACCAACTAGAGAGTGCCCTATAAACAGTACCAACTAGAGTGCCTCCATAAACAGTACCAACGAGAGGGTGCCCCATAAACAGTACCAACTAGAGTGCCACCATAAACAGTACCAACGAGAGGGTGCCCCATAAACAGTACCAACTAGAGTGCCTCCATAAACAGTACCAACTAGAGTGCCACCATAAACAGTACCAACGAGATAGTGCCCCATAAACAGTACCAACTAGAGTGCCACCATAAACAGTACCAACAAGAGGGTGCCCCATAAACTACCAACGAGATAGTGCCCCATAAACAGTACCAACTAGAGGGTGCCCCATAAACAGTACCAACTAGAGAGTACCCAATAAACAATACCAACTAGAGTGCCCCCATAAACAGTACCAACTAGAGTGTACCCCCATAATCTGCAGATGATTGAGCTGCACTAAAACAGAAAATCTGAACCCAGCCTGAAACATTGTAACAAACTATCAGGACAGGACAGGAATCTGCTGCTGATATATTTATCACACACATTTTATAGACTGGATACAATTGTAGCAAACATGAAGACAGATTTCCATCCTCTGGCTGTAGACAATAGTGTTCAATTTCACCGACAGCAAGCGTAGATCTTATATCTTTTATTAAAGTGACCACACAATTATTGGAGTGCTGCAAACTGTGTGAAATTATGTGCAAATTTGGATACATTTTTTTTGTGAAAGCTGTGCCTGTATCCTGCGGCTGTACTGACAAGCGTCCGCCGCGTCTCCGGGGATTACATTATTTATTATACAATCTGCTCTTCTTTACGGCCACTGAACTCCACAGAGGAACTTGTACAAGTCGGGCCGGGTTCACATGAGCGTTACAGGCACAAATGGCGGCCTGATCGCAGGTCTAATGACACAAACCAGGAGAAAAACGTATGCCTCATGCACACGACCGGATTGGTTTTGCAGTCTGTCTGATGTTGTGCATCAGGACCCGCAATAATTCATCAGTATTGGTGAATCTGCAGGTCCGGATTGTAGAATGACTTGTCCTGAGTTCTTGCGGTCCAGATTTGCAGCCGCCGCCCCGATCCATGTAAAACACGGTCGTGTGCACGAGGCCTTACACAGAGAAATAATGCTG
This sequence comes from Rhinoderma darwinii, assembly GCF_050947455.1. Classification (NCBI taxonomy): domain Eukaryota; kingdom Metazoa; phylum Chordata; class Amphibia; order Anura; family Rhinodermatidae; genus Rhinoderma; species Rhinoderma darwinii. The sequence goes on along the minus strand of NC_134688.1, from coordinate 463,504,963 downwards.
ACCCTCTGATTTCCGCCGAGGTTTTGCTGTTTAAAATGCCGCAGATCCGCATGTGGCTACCTCACAGGTCACTCTACTTTCCACATTGCGGTTTTCATTTCCCAACATGGCAGTTTCCCAATAAAATCAATGAAAAATCACGAAATAAGCGGGAAAATCTGCCGTGTAAACAGGTCCCTATGGAAAGATTTTTACCTCTTGAAAACCGCTCCCGGTTTTCACTTACAAATACGTATGCAAAATACTGACCGGAATACACAAGTGTGAATGCAGCCTGAGTTCGTTCGGGTCACTAGACCTGTGATCAGGCCAGATTTGCATGTGATTTCTTGTGTTGCGTCCCCCGACTGGCAATTTTTTGGGTTTGCCACAAATTATAGAATACAAAAGTGCTCTCCAGCATCGGTAGCCACAGCCATCTTGTACGTTACCGGGCAGGGGGGGGGGGCTGTTGCTGCTACCTGCGGTCCTGCAGAATAGAGGGGACAACGAAGCATGCGCAGAGCGAGCACGGGTCGCAGCTGCGCAGAGGAGTTTGGACACTACTCCCTGAAGGTGCGGAACTTCCTAGATTTTCTTTGGTACAACGTTCTTTTTTTTGTGTTTCATTTCTGCGTCTCTGAACATAGAGCTGATGGGACTTGCCAAAAAGCTCCAGTTTTGTCTCATCTGTCCAAGGGACGTTCTCCCAGAAGCTCTGTGGCTTGTCAATGTGCATTTTGGCAAATTCCATTCTCGCCTTTTTATCATCAGCTCTATGTTCACAGACGCATTCTGGAGCGAAATGCGCTGCCCAGTGTCAGGAAGCTTGGTCTCAGCCGCAGGTCATGGGTCGTCCAACAGGATAATGACCCAAAACCAACGGCTAAAAACATCCAAGAATGGCTAAGAGCAAATCATTGGACTATTGTGAAGCGGCTTCTACGAGCCCTGATATAAATCCTATTAAACATCTGTGGAAGGAGCTGAAACCTGCCGTCTGGAGAAGAAACCTTCACACCTGAGACCGCTGGAGCAGCGTCCTCACGAGGAGTGGCCCAAATACCTGTGGACAGGCGCAGAAGTCTCATTGAGAGTTAGGACTTATTCAGACGAACGTGATATACGTCCGTGCAGCGCGCGGGATTTTCACGCGCCTCGCACGGACCTATATTAGTCTATGGGGCTGTGCAGACAGTCTGTGATTTTTACGCATTGTGTGTCCGCTGCGTAAAACTCACGACATGTCCTATATTGCTGCGTTTCTCGCGCATCACGCACCCATTGAAGTCAATGGGTGCGTGAAAATCACGCATGCCACACGGAAGCACTTCCGTGGGACGCGCGTGATTCGCACAACAGCAGTCAAAGTATGATTGAAAACAGAAAAACGTGCTTTTCTGTTTACAAACAGTGTCATAATGATGGCGGCTGTGCGAAAATCACGCAGCCACGCATCATATGGTGATGACACACGGAGCTTGTAAGTACCTTTTGCGCGCGCAAAACGCACACGCTTGTGTGAATCCGGCCTTAGGGTATGTTCACACGCCCTATTTACGGACGTAATTCAGGCGTTTTATGCCTGGAATTACGCCCGAAAATACGGCTCCAAAGCGTCGGCAAACATCTGCCCATTCATTTGAATGGGTTTTACGATGTTCTGTGCAGACGGTCTTTTTTTTTACGCGCCGCTGTCAAAAGACGGCGCGTAAAAAAGACGCCCGCGTCAAAGAAGTGCATGTCACTTCTTGGGATGTAATTGGAGCCGTTTTCCATTGACTCCATAGAAAACCAGCTCCAATTACATCCCTTATGGACGCCGCGAAAAACGCCTGCACATGCAAAAACGTCTGAAATTCAGGAGCTGTTTTCGCCTGAAAACAGCTCCGTAATTTCAGGCGTATCGGACGCTGCTGTGTGAACATACCCTTAGGGTAAGGGTATGTGCACACAACCTATTTTCAGACGTAATGGAGGCGTTTTACGCCTTGAATTACGCCTGAAAAGACGGCTCCATTATGTCGGCAAACATCTGCCCATTGCTTGCAATGGGTTTTACGATGTACTGTGCTGACGACACTTCTTTGGCCGTTTTTGGAGCCGTTTTCCATTGACTCCATTGAAAAACAGATCCAATTACGTCCGTAATGGACGCCGCGAAAAATGCGAGTACTTGCAAAAACTTCTGAAATTCAGGAGCTGTTTTCGCCTGAAAACAGCCCAGTCATTTCAGATGTATTTTGTGTTTGTGCGTGAACATACCCTAAGGCCACACGGAGCGGCCCTGACTCGGTCGCAATGCGGCCAACAACTGCGTCGGCACCATGTTCGGTGCGGCTGTCAAATAGCCTGTCAGTGGCCGCACGTTAATGCGGGTAAAACGTCCCTTTAACTGCAAAATCGTGCGACCATGAATTAATACACCCTTTATTGCCGCACGATTTTGCAGGTTACAACATGTTACCCCCTATCTGTAGGGTAAGGGGTAACTTGCTGATTGGTGGGTGTCCGGCGGGTGTCTGATAGCCTGGACCCCCACCGTTTACGAAAACGGGAAGCCCAAACCCCAAGTTTGAACCGAGCGGCAGGTCACTCATGTGCACTACCACTCCATTTATAACTCTATGACAGCGCCGGAAAAAGCCGAACACTGCACTCGGCTATCTCCGGCGCTCCCATAGAGAATGAATGGAGCGGCAGTGCACGAGTGACCTGCCACGCAGTTCAAACTTGGGGTTCGGGCAACTTCGGGCTCCCCGTTCTCGTAAACGGTGTGGGTCCAGGCTATCAGACACCCACCGATCAGCAAGTTACCTCTTACCCTACGGATAGGGGGTAACTTGTTGTAACCGGAATACCCCTTAGCCGCGCCTAGCATAGTGCCGGAGCGGTAGTTGGCCTCGTTGCGACCGTGTCAGGGCCGCTCCGTGTGGCATTACCCTTACAGAAATAGTTTGTTTGTAGTGACCTCCTCAAAAGGTTGTGCAACAAAATATTACGTTAAAGCCTTATTCACACGAGCGTATTTCACGTCCATGTTACGCGCGTTAAAACAACGGACGTCAAACGGACCAATGCAATTCAATGGGGCCACTCAGACATTCAGTGTTTTTCATGTAGCGTGAAACTCACTGCATGTCCTATTCTTGTGCGTTTTTTGCGCATCACGCGCCCATTGAAGTCAAGTTTACCTTAGTTGATTTCCAGTAAATGTATTATCACTATTGTCAGTTTCAAGTTATTTCAGCGACAATTGTGGGTTTTTCTTTCTTTTACGGAAGGGAACCAACAATATAGTTTTTGCTGTTTTAGGACAAGAAAAGCGTTTTAATCATTTTTGTGTCGCCGTCGAGAGCCATAGCGTTTTAACTCTTCTGTTGACGTAGCTGTATGTGGGCTTGTTTATTGCGGGATGAATTGTCGTTTTTATTGGTATTATTTTGTGGTGTTTCTACAGTTATTGAGGGCTAAAAAAAAAAAAACAACAAATCCGCCGTAAATAAAATTTTAATTTTATTTGACAGAGCGTTACGACTGCGGCAGTGCCCTGTCTTTTTTTTTTTTTTTTACTTATCGTTTAGTATTTTTAATTTTTGACAATTTTATTTTTGAGGGGAGACTTTTTTTTAAACTAAAACTATATTGAACCTAAGGCCCCATGCACACGACCAAAAATTTTTCCCTCCCGTAAATACTGGCCGTAAATACGGGTCCTTTGTCACATGTTTTCTACCCGTATTTACGGACATAGGACATGTTCTATATTTTTCAACGGCACTGGCACCTTCCCGTACGCAAACGGGAAGGTAGCCGTGGCCAATAGAAGTCTATGGGCCGTAATTATGGGCGTTTTTACAGTCGTGTGTATGGGGCCTAACTTTCGATTTTTTTAGAAGTACCACTAGGAATCTTGAAGTTGCGATCAGTTGATCCCTTGTATAATGCTTTGGAATACTTAGGCGCATATTCCGGCGTGTAAAATGCTCGTATTAAGCGTCAAAATACACGTGGAATATCCCTGTAAAAAGCTTCCTATTGGAAAATACGCTGCGTCGCTCATGCAAGGCTTATTTTAAGGCGGCTGAATTAAAAACCGCCATGTAAAGAGACATGTCACTTCTTGAAGCATTTTACCACAAGAATTTTTCTATTGTACTTTTTCCCATTGGCGATCCATAAAACGCTCCGAAAATATGCCTCAAAATACGCTTGCAAAATTGAAAAAAAAAAACAGGAAATACGCTGGTAAACGCCTGGACAATCGGCATGTTTTCAAGGCTGATTTCGGATGCAGATTTAAAATTTCAAGCAGTTTTGGGAGCTGGTCGGCACAAAAAAAAAAAACAGTATTTAAATAGTAAATAGTAGAGACATATCAAAAGTTTGGATGGGTGCGGAGACCCCACCGTTGCTGAAACGGGAGGTGCAGAAGCACTCAGCTGAACGCCCTGCATCTTTGGCTGTGATCAGTGCTCGTCCTCAGGCTGACGACGGCTTCCATAGAACGTCTGTGTGAGCCAGTCATCAGCTTGACAAGGAACGCCGATCACATCCCAGCTGAGCGCTTCTGCACCTCCGTTTCAGCAACGGTGGGGGTCTCAGCACCCGGACCCCTACCGATCCAGTTTGATGAAAGTGCAGTTCCTCTTTAAATCATTTGTCGCTCTATTTTCAGCTTCCCATTTGGATGTTGTGGCGCTGATTTACTGCGGATAGAGCAGCTGCCTTTCCTTTCAGCGCCACTTATTTCGTTTTAGCGAGCTGAAAAATCAGAGCCGTATGAACTACAGAACCGATATACATTAAAAGCAATCGAAGCCAAATGAGGCCTTTTCCACGTTGATTCTGATGCTGAAAAAGCATTAGAATCGGCGTGCAAAAAAAACGCTGCGTGAACCTGGCTTAAAAGGGTTTTTCCATCATAGATATTTCTGATATATCCACAGGTTATGTCTCACTGCCTGAAGTCACCACCAGGGGGAGCTGAATGCATATGGATTTATACAGCTGGTAATGGACTCAATGGGAACAGTGTACATCTGTATGCAATGAGCTCCCTCTAGTGGTGGCGAAGTTTAAAACTCTATTCTGCCGTTTCTTCCAACCAACATGGCTGAATTACAACTGCCACAGGGGGTCGACCTATTTTTCTAGAGTCCTGAACGGAAAAATCTGCTACGAAGAACATTGAGAAAGCAGCAAATAATATAACAAAAATGTATTTAATAAAATGTAAATATCCAAATAAAGAGCCCGGAATTATAAATAGCGCGAAGGTATTCATGAAACGCTGATAACATTATCCGTTATATCTTCACGGATGGGACCGCAGCGGAAAACATTTCAAGGTTTTAGAACAAGTTTACAAAGTAAATGATACACGTATGTACAAGACTGAACTTATTAATGGGAGATCGCACAGGAAGTCATGAGGAACATTGTAATGGGGATAACACAAAATATTCAGTTACCCCATTGTACCCAGCCTGTAGCATAACACTGGACGGGTCTAGATAACCGCACCATATGGCAATAAGGGACAGTAGGACAAAAACATGGCGGCCATTCAGCCCTATTCACTTCAATATGGTTAAACTGCAATACCAGACCCTGTCTATGAACAAGGGTGGCGCTGTTTCTGGATTTCTAAGTATTGAGGGAGATTTCTCTCGGTTTCTGTACTGATATAAGATATATAGATATAATTTACGGGAGGGTTTACAGATGTTGGGATGTCTCGCTCAGTGCATTACTTCTGATGCAGGTATATTAGGAAGTTGCCTAAAAAAATAAAATACTAATATTTAACACAAAGTATCAGGGCGCATTTGTACGGTCATATTTCCAGTGTTTTTGGTCCCTATTGTTCGTGCCAGAAAAGAGGCAGATCACATCAGGGGAAAGCAGAAAAAAAGGGTAGGAAGGGATCAGCGCCTGTTAGGGCGCAGTCACATGTGGCTTAAAAAATACGCTGCACAAAACTGCGCAATCTGAAATATATTTATCAAATCAGATTCCTCAATTTCTTGTGTAGAACATTTTTCCAATAGGCTTACATTATTGTTTTCTGCGGCATATTTTTACGCTGCGGAAATATAAGGCAAATACACCACGCGTGACTGCACCCTTGGGGCTGGATCTCACCGCGGATTTGCCTTGGTGGGTCCCGCCGCAAAATCCGCAGCGGAACTATGACTGCTGGCGGCAGGAAGATTCCTCCCTCCCTGGGAGGTTCCGCCAGAATCCGCACGAAGATCGAGCAGGACGCTTCTTTTCCCTCCGAACTGAAAAAAAAATCAGCTAGCGGGAAAAAGCATCCAACTCCCGTTGAAACGAATGAAAGGCGGAATTTTGCGGCGGATTTCGCCTGCAAAATTCCTCCCTGTGAACATACCCTTAGGCCACATGCACACGTTGCATAATATGGTGCAGAAAATCTGCATCAAGACCGCAGGTCCACATAGGTAATTCCGCAGGTAAAATCTAATAGTGCATTTTTTTATTTATTTTTTTGGTGTGTTTTTTCCATTTTAATGCAGAAATAGGTCCGTTTTTATGCTGCGCATTTTGGTGCATCTTTTTTTAAGTTTTTTAGATACAATTTGCTGGCGAAAACACAGGATAAATTGACAGGCTGTGGATTATAACATACGCACCGCGGGTCAATTTACCTGGGTAAAAATTCTGCAACGTGTAGATGAGATTACATGAACTCTCGTTTACTGTATTAAGCTGCGAATTTACCGCATGAAAATCCACGCGGCACGTCCGCACGTAACACACATCTTGTGCGTTTGGCATTAAGGCCGTTGCACGGGCCAACGACCGTTCCTACGAACGCTCATTCCCTGATCAGAGAAGTCGACGTACGAGCAAACGCCTGTTCATCGGATTATCAGCTTGTTTATGCGGCCAATAAAACGGTCGCTAGTCGGCAGCACGTGTAAACCCGGAGACGTGCTGCTAACTTGATGGAAACGTATGGGGACGAATGATCGTAGTGACGAGCGCTCGTCCCCATATGTAACCGATCATTGCTCCTTGTGAACAGAGCACCAATTGAGCGGTGTTGACGAGCGGCGTTCGTTTTCATAGACCGTATTGGATGACATTGAAGCGATTCTCGCCTTATTCATATAGCAGAGACGGGCCGGACCTGTGGTGCCGGGCGCACAGGGTTCTGAGGAGGGCTGCATCTCATTGGAGTCGGTGTCTGAGGCTTCCGCTTATCTATGCCCAGCTGTACTCATTGTGGTTGCGCCAATCTTCACACGCGGGTAACTACTATCTGCAATCGTCCGAGGACTACAAGTAGATAACAGTGACTGGATTGTATTTTATTCTAGAGCTTCTGAAGAATTTGTATTTCCCTCTGAGGATCAATGATCTTAATGTCCGGTAATCCGTAACTGGCTGTAAATGCCGGATGAAGGGACTTTTCCCGTACCGTGAGAACATCCCGTCGCTGGATTTAGAGCAATAAATATATCCAATCATTTGCATAGTCAGATCTCCGCTTATTAGACTTATTCTAGATATCATTATATACATGACGGGTTAGGATTCAAGTCATCACATATCGTCCAGGAATGTAATATAATCTTTATCTAATACAGAGGATTGTATATAAAAAAACAAAAACAAAACAGAAACACAACAACATGGGGACGTCACCCATCACAACCCCTCCGATCAAGGCCAAACCACAGGGATAGTGAAAGCCCCCACCGATCAGACATTTATGGCATATCTACTAGACAGGACTTTCATAGGAAACCCCACTGCGATAACAATACAAACTGAAACCGTGAGGGTGGAATAGATTGCTAAGGAGCAACTGCCAGAATCCAATCCCTTAAAATACTTTTTAACGTAAAGTGTGAACAGGGCATAAGACGTCCTGTGTTATTATTTTATTACTGTTGTAACCTATAAATACTGCCCTTTTTTATGTTCCTTTAACTATATTATGTGGTGATATTTAAAGGGGACCTCCACCTAAATTCATAATACGTGTGCGACCCACACCCATCAGTAGGTAAAACGTGTGGAGTCTAATCTAGGACAACCACCAGTTTTTCAAATTTCAGGAGCTGAAGCGCTGCTCCGAGTTCAGACTAGAGCAGCAGTGTCGCTTTACTGCAAGAGCGGGGTCAAAGATTTCCAGCGAAGAGATCTCAGGGCACCGCTACGTGGGCGTCCCAGCTTATAAAACAAGGCGCACATGAATATTTGGTAAATTCCACATTTAGTAGGGGGAGCCACAAAGGAAGAATATATTGCTTATAGAACCCCCTCCCCTCTCCCCAAACTAAACTTGGAAAGCCGAGCAATTAGTGTACGGGCCCATAGACTTTCTATTGAGCCCGTACAGAAATTGCTCGACTTTCCAAGAAAAGCCGATCAAAAACAAAGCGGCTCAGCGCTCACCCGAACACTGCTGCAGCTTCGTTTTAGTGGTTGGTGGGGGTTATAGTGCTCAGACCCCCACTGGTTAAAACTTCTGACACGTCAGAACTTTGTTGATCGTTTAGTTCCCCTTTAAGACAGTAATTGGTTCAACTGCATATTGGTTATTTGAACGACCTCCACATTAAAGGGACAGTACCCAGTCTAATAGCAATGGTTGACGTAAAAACCTAAAATCAGTGATCGGCAGACTGAGGCTTCCAGTTGTTGTCAAACTCCCAGAATGCAGTGACAACTTCCATCTGACAGGAGACGCTGGGAGGTGTAGTTACTACAGGTTGGAATAGAAAAATAGCAAAAAAAGGGCAATACTTAAACCGACTTCTTCCATATGAAACAAAAACATTCAAAAATTAAAAAAACAGCTATAGGAAACATTATAAAGAGCTGGCATCAACGCTGTGCTAAAATATTATCATTCACTGTTGCTTTTTTTTTTTGGCAATTCAAATATGAAAAATACAGCAGGTTATCTTATATTTAGTAAAATCTGTATAAAAACTGAGGTATCCGCCTTGTGCATAAATCTTCTCTTGCAAATAAAAAACCCAAAAAAAATGACAGATTATTATTTGTGGTATCCATCGAGTCCGCTGCAGGAGCCTTTGCGTCATCTTTACATTTAAATAAAGTTTTGTTGGCAATATGTGAATAAATCGGCAGTGGGTGCTTTAGTTATTCGTGGCCATTTGCTTGATTCTCCGCCTGCTCCAGCACTTGGACTAAAACGTCATCAATTACGTCCACGTCATAGTCCACCTGCTCCAACTTCAGATCCGGCATCAAGGTGTTGAGTAACTGGGCGACATGAACTCTCAATATCCGTAACTTCGCCCTGCAGAGGGAGAAGTGGAAAATGGGGGTCAGTATTTTAGGTAATGGGACGGAGAAAAGGTTGCAAATTCTCCTGCGCAGTCCAAACCTTCATAGAGCACTGGAACAGGACTCCCAAATCTAGACAGCACTGTTTTTGGAGTGTTTGCTCCTCATCAGTACAGAGTAGGGTTCTGGTTGGCTCCCTAAAGGGTCAATCATCAACTTACAGGATAGTCACCTATAGGTGGCACTAGAGAGACGGTTCCGACCCATAGATCGCGTCTTTAGGGAAGCGTAACATCCACATTTTTTCATACGGCTCCCGTTAGAGGAGTTGTATGAGATTTCAAAAAGATGGCTGCATTCTTACAGAAACAGTGCAGCACGCTTTACTTGAATTGGGACTAAGCTGCAATACCCGACATAGCCCATGGAGAAGAGTGGCGCTGTTCAGGAAGAAAGCGGTCAAGAAGTCACGTTTCTCCAATGTCACACAACCCCTTTAAGCCCTATTTACCATGCCACAACAACGTTTCCATGTAGAATGGAGTCATATGCCACGCATACTTAAAGAAGTACTCCGAAATGTTTTCTTTTTCTTTTGCACATAGAATATTACTGGTGAGTTAACATTATATCAGCATCATTTGTTTCTTCCCAACTCAGTTGCGTCTATACATTTTGAACCCTTCCATTATGGGCAGCTGTCTCATGTGATCTCAGTCTGACCACCAGAATAAACCATGCTCTCATGTGTAGACAGGAAGTAATTTCTCACGTGTAGATGACTTCCTGTGAACTACAGGATATATCATGACATATAAAAAAAAAAACCCTCCTGGCAGCACTGAGATCCCCCTCCCCACCTTCCTTGTTCCTCTGTATGTCCTCCGTGTACATAGGGACAAAATGATCTCTTCAGCACTATCTAAAAGGAGAAGTGCAGCGATATAAATGTTCATACAATAATTAGCTTCAGAGTTATCAACCTCCCCTGACTATCTTAACTCTCTATACTGTGAGTGCTGTGTGAAGAGAGTTCAGCATATTTCTATGAGATGCTGCTTATCACTGCCTCCTGTGTAAAAATTGACGAGAGAAATCTATTACTAGCAGGAGGCAGGCTGATGCTGCATCACATAGGACACATTGCAGTCTCAGAAGTTCTGTCACTGATTTATCACTTGCGCTGCTCTGAGTTCTATCTACGTGTAGCAAGGGCAGTGTGAGAAGATTCTGTCCCCTCTGCACAGCCACAGGCATGATGGGAAATGCAGGCTGCATTAGGGGAACCATATCAGAGGGAAAGAAGGGACCAAGATGGCAGGCAACCGATAAATGACAAACTAAAACAAGTATACACAAGAGCATCTACATTACTCTTTAATAATAGCCTATGCTGCACTATATGGGCAACAATAAAAAAAGCTGGAGTGCTTCTTTAAATAAATCACTACTGTACCTTTCAGGATTTTTCTCATTATTCGCTTCCTTTAGTTGCTGTAATTTCATCTTGAGTTGGTTATTCTGGGCCTCCAGCTGCGTCTTCTCCAGCTGTAACTGCTCAACCTGGATCATTCATGTAAAGAAGAGTAAGAAGGGTGGTGGGTATGTTATGTACCTATAGTTACCATTAGAAATCAGCAGTAAGATATGTGGAACATTTTCCGAATTTGCTAGAAAACGGTTGCAATGCTCCAGTACTTTAGTAGAGCGCTTCCCTGGTACTTATGCAAATCAAATATGTCCAAAGTGGGCAGCCTGGCAATGTTGTGTCCGTTCCTGAGTGTAAGGGTGTGTACACACGGCCTATGTTCAGCCGTAAACCCCCCAAAAAACGGCTGAAAGTACGGGGGCTGAGCGCCTCCAAACAGCTGACCATTGTTTTCAATGGGAAAAACGGCGTTCCGTTCCCATGGGGCATTTTTTATGCGCCTGTTTTTAACGTGTAAAAAAGAAGTGCATGTCACTTCTTGAGCCGTTCTTGGAGCAAAAACGGGCATAAAAAAAACAGCTCCGTATTTTCAGCCGGTTTTTTGTATTTTCAACAGTTTTTCGCGGCGTCCTTTACGGACGTAATTGGAGCGGTTTTTCAATGGAGTCAATGAAAAACGGTTCCAAAAAACGGCCAAAGAAGTGACATGCACTTCTTTGACGCGGGCGTCTTTTTACGTGCCGTCTTTTGACAGCGACGCGTAAAATGACAGCTCGTCTGAACAGAACATCGTAAAACCCATTGCAAGCAATGGCCAGATGTTTGCAGGCGTAATGGAGCCGTCTTTTCAGGCGTAAAACGCCCAAATGACATCTGAAAACAGGCCGTGTGAACATACCCTTAATAATCGGGTTGAGTGCACATGAATTCTCTCTATGATAGGGCCGGTTGGCTGGACGCCAGGTGTGACATATTAACCCCTACACCATCCTGAAAGCAGACAACTTTTGCTACCCTAGACTACTATAGATGATATGTTAACCCTTTCACTCCCCCCGGGGCCATCAGGTATGAAATACTAATGACTTTCACTGCCCTAGACCACCAGGGATGTTACATTAACCCATTCGCTAAACTAGGTCACTACGGATGATGACCGTTACCACCCTAGACCACCAGGAAAGTTGGCATTAAACCCTTCACTTCCCTAGCCTAACAGGTTTGTTATCATTAACCCTCAAAACTATCCTAGAGCACCATGATTGTTATCATAACCCCTCAACCCCCCATAGAGGCAACAGTTTGTCTTGTCGGGGGGGGGGGGGGGGCCTAAAAATTCTATGGGCTGTCTTGATTCATCTCAATGCTGTATGGCCCTGTATCTGGTTAATGTACGGCAAATTATTTGGGCACTTCACAGCAATAATTATGCGGAGTTTTCGATCATCCAGCTTGGAGGGTGCCGTGCCCAGGTCCATAGCTGCCAGCAGGCCAGCTACGGAAGCTTAGAGGGAACATCACACGTGACTTTATACAGATCTAGATCACAACTTGATTAAGAAACGTTGAAGAATAATTTTCTTTACCTCCGTTTTATACTGATCTCTTTCCACAGAACAGGAATCAAACTTGCGGAAAATGTCATCTATTTGTATCACCATATCGTCGATCTCGCTTGTGCCGTCGACTTGGCTCATTGAGCCGGACTCCGATTTCAGGTCCTGCAGCTTTTTACACATTGTTTTCAGCCTGCTGATCTCTTTCAAGGACTCGTCACTATTTCCATGACTGGGAACGGTCTTTATTTGCTGGTGAGAAGTCTCAGTTTTCACTTGCTGACCTCTGGATTCCTCTAGACGTTTCAGTTTCATGCTCAGTTCTTCGCAACGCTTTTTATAGTATTCTTTTTCATCTTGCCCTGCAGGTCCAGGATTGTGCTGGTTCTGGGTCTTTGTGCCATTGCAGTGGCTGTAGACATTCTTATTCGGCATCTCCTGGCCCCCTTGGAAGTTGCCATAATTGCCAGAATCCTCTTCTTCCTTTTTAACAGTCATTACCGGTCTTTCCGTCTGTGTGGCGACTGCAGCCATCCCTCCCATATTCAGCGTGCCCGAAGTTTCACCGTTTAAACATTCCATGGGGATGGGACTAAGACCGGCGCGGTTTGGAGATTTTGCCTTCTCATTCTTGGGTTTGGGCGTGCTGACATCTTCAATGATGATCACATCTCCATCATCCGCTTCTTCATTATCATCATCATCATCATCCCCATCTGGAAGCTCTATAGTCTCCGGTACAGTAGAGTGCAACTTTTTAACAGGCACTGGAGAAGGTTCTTGTGGAAACATACGTTTTCGCCTAAAGGTGAAAAAATTAAAAATTGAAAGTATTCAAGTTTACAGTCAAAAAGTGTAGAAACAAATAATAAAAAAAGCAAATTAAAAAAAAAACAAGTAAAAGTACCTGAAAAAGTGGGAGAAGCAGGCAAAAATCAGTTGTGTTATATTATTTCAGCCTGTAGCCACCACTAGGGGGAGCTATTTGCAAACTATTATTTAATTTTGCTGTATAAATCTGAATATAGTGAGTGCAGGCAGGCAGAATTTTATTACATAAAGCCATTTGTGATGTATGGTCCATCTGCTTATATTCTCTGTATTAAATTACATTGTGAACTATCAAGCAGGAGGCCGAATTATACAGAGATATAATTCATATCCCACCTGCAAAGACTTTCTCCCCTTGTTACAGGAGATTCTATACATATACATATATATATATATACATATATATATATATATATATATATAGTATATTAGTGCAGATTTTGTTCTTCAGCTAACTACATGTCTCTGAGTTGTTATCTGAAGTTTGATACGGAGAACTGTGTGTTTGAACTTGGGGGGGGGGGGGGGCTGCAATTGTATGAACAGACTATTTTATTCTCATCTCACTCCCCTTCTTTTGTTATGAATAGACACCGATGTGGCCTCATGGGAAAGAAGTACTAATAAGGATTAGATTATATTCTTGCCATTAGAAATAGACCAGGAGATACCGGATAACGAAGAATTATAATAATGCATTTGAAATATTCTCATGCTCGGCCATTGGCTGAGCACAATAGTCACATTGCCTCTGATTGGTTAACCTCAAGCCTACACCCCTTTTAGAATATTATTGTAATTGAGTTTGGCAATAAACCCCTGGAGGAGTATTTGGAATATACCAGCAGCGTCTGTGTGTTATTATTTCTCCTCTCTTGATATATATCGGTATGAATTCTTCAGATTAGGATACTGGATAAAGTTCCTGGCGTGAGTGTCTGTTGGAACACTCGTCTAAATTTCAGTCTAATATAATTTGAGCCATTGACTTCCACAACACATGTCTGTGTGAAGGAAAGCTGAGAATATGGAGCTCGGTAACAGAAAAACGGAGCTCCAACCCCTATAGTTACATTAGAAAATTAAAATCAGCATGGAATTTTGGGCCAAGTCTTTTGCCTAATACCACCGCAGATATACCACATACATCCTATTAGGGAATTAGGAGTTAATAAAGGGGGCTCCGCTATTCAGGATCCGCATTTCTTGGCCAGAGTGTAAAGCGGTTACATAGATCGTCTATCTCTGGAGGACCTGTGCAATGTTTAGTATCTCCTGTGGAGGCACTGCAGGGAAATTGAGCACTACACAATAATAAATAAAATGATAGGATGTATTACTTGTAGAAAGCTAGCCATCTCAGAACTCGCGCCCCCCTCTAAATATTCAGAAGGCTTCGGAGAAGATGACAGATTTTCTCATGTAATCCTGGTCCACTGGGAAACTAAAGAAATGATTTCCAGTGTAAATGTCTTCTTACTCTATCCATAATGAACTTACCAGTCAGGGGGGGTTCCTGGCTGTGCAGAGGTTTCAGCCGCCACCAATGGAGGAGGATTTGAAGAGGACGATGGTCTATTATAATTGGTCTGAACGATGTTTAGAGCTTTTTGCATTTCTTTACTTGGAGGATTAAACAGAATTGTGGACTTATTTAAGACCTGTACCAAGACAAAACATAAGATTATTTTTTTTACAAAACTACCTATACATAATTATGTATTGTGCTTTGCAAAAGTATTCACCCCACCCCACCCCCCTAGTGTTTTTCCTGTTTTATTACCTTACAACCTGGAATTAAAATGGATTTAAAATTTGATTTTATGTGATGGAACTAAGAAAATAGTTGTGAGTGTATATGTATTCAGCCCCTTTGCCATGAAACCCCTAATCAAGTTCTGGTCAAATCAATTAACTTCAGAAGTCGCATAATTAGTTGGAATCAGTGTGTTACATAATGTCCGTATAAATACACCTGTTCTGAAAGACCCCGAAGTCTACAACATCACTAAGGCCGCGTTCACATCTGCATCAGGGCTCCGTTCCGATGGAACGTCTGAGCTTTCTGTCGGAACGGAGCCCTGACTGACACAAACGGAAAACAGAGGTTTCCATCGCCATTGATTTCAAAGATGACAGATACGGTGCAAATGGTTTCCGTTTGTCTCAGTTGTGCAAGGGTTCGGTCGTTTTTACGGAATCACTAGCGTAGTTGACTACGGTATTCATTCCGGCAAAACAACGGTTTCCGTTTGTCCTTGTTGTGCAAGGGTTCCATTTGTCTTCATTGAAATGAATGGTGATGGAAACCTCTGGTTTCCGTTTGTGTCAGTCAGGGCTCCGTTCCGACAGAAAGCTCAGACGTTACGTCGTAACGGAGCCCCGGCGCAGATGTGAACGAAGCCCAAGATGTACACTACACAGAACGTGTTTTATATACAGATACTACATCTCTTCTGAGTTTGCCAAACATCATGTGGAGACTCCCGAACACACAGCAGAAGATTCTCTGCTCAGATGAGACTACAATTCAACATTCTGCTCATCATGGGAACCGCAAATTGTGGCGCAACCCAACACTTCCCATCTCCCCAGGGACACCATGGCGGTGGCAGCGTCCTGCTGAGGGGGCAGGGACTGAAAAACTGGTCAGGAGTGAAGGAAAGATGGATGGCAATAAATACAGGGCAATTCTTGAGGAAAACCTGTTTGTTTGCCAGAGATTTGAGACTGGGACGGAGGTTCATCTTCCGGCAGGACAATGACCCTCAACATCCTGGTAAAGCTACACTGGAGGGTGTAAGGGGGAACATGGAAATGTCCTGGAATGGCCGAAAGTCCAGACCTCAATCAAATAGAGAATCTGTGACATGACCTGAAGACGCTGGAGACCAACACAACCATCTAACCTGGAGGAGCTGGAGACCAATACAACCATCTAACCTGGAGGAGCTGGAGACCAACACAACTAACTAACCCGGAGGAGCTAGAGACCAACACAACCAACTAACCCGGAGGAGCTGGAGACCAACACAACCAACTAACCCGGAGGAGCTGGAGACCAACACAACCAACTAACCCGGAGGAGCTGGAGACCAACACAACCAACTAACCCGGAGGAGCTGGAGACCAACACAACCAACTAACCCGGAGGAGCTGGAGACCAACACAACCAACTAACCCGGAGGAGCTGGAGACCAACACAACCAACTAACCCTGAGGAGCTGGAGACCAACACAACCAACTAACCCTGAGGAGCTGGAGACCAACACAACCAACTAACCCAGAGGAGCTGGAGACCAACACAACCATCTAACCTGGAAGAGCTGGAGACCAACACAACCAACTAACCCGGAGGAGCTGGAGACCAACACAACCAACTAACCCTGAGGAGCTGGAGACCAACACAACCAACTAACCCAGAGGAGCTGGAGACCAACACAACCATCTAACCTGGAAGAGCTGGAGACCAACACAACCATCTAACCAGGAGGAGCTGGAGACCAACACAACCATCTAACCTGGAGGAGCTGGAGACCAACACAACCATCTCACCTGGAGACCAACACAACCATCTCACCTGGAGACCAACACAACCATCTAACCTGAAGGAGCTGGAGACCAACACAACCATCTAACCTGGAGGAGCTGGAGACCAACACAACCATCTAACCTGAAGGAGCTGGAGACCAACACAACCATCTAACCTGGAGGAGCTGGAGGAGTTTTACCTGGAAGAATGAGCAAAGATCTCGGTGTCTGGATGTGAGAAACGAATGGAGACCCCAAAAGACTTGTATCTGCAGCAAAAGACTCCACAAAGTATTGACTGCCAGGGGGCGGGGGGATTTATCACATTAAGACCCGAAACAAAGAACTGTAACTATGGTTTATATCACAGTAAAAAATATTTTGCACCTTTGGTAAACGTGTTGTGTAAATCAAGTGGTACAAACCCCAAAAATCCACTTTAATACAGGGTTGTAATGCAATAAAACAGAAAAAACAGCAAGGGGGTGAATAATTTTGCAAGGCACTGATTACACATACTGTATATGTTATTCCACTGTTCAGTCAGGCTGTACCTTTGTATAGGATGACAGGGCTCAACAGAAACATTCAATCCCTCTCCTCAACAGTATTTCATATGGATGAATATAATTATATATATATATACACACACACACACACACATAGTTTAACCCCTTAGTGACCACCAATAGTCAATCATTAAATGGCTTTTTTTCTATGGCAAATGTGTCTTTAAAAAGGGGCTAAAAGATAACGTCTATATGGAAGATCCTGTAACCGTAGGTCGGCTGAGCAGCTGTCAGACAGCCAGGCGCCCCCAAGAGAAGGCAGAAATTATATTTTGTTTTTTACCCAGAGATTCAAAAATAAAACAACATTTTTGAACTCGACAGTGATATTTTGAAAGGATAATATTGCTAAGAAAAAAAAAAGCAGCTGCTATTTGGTAAAACATGATAAAAAAGTAAAGCTCTATTGCTCAAGAAAAAATTAAATAAAACGCTCAAAAATAGAAAAACTACCCAAAAAAAAACATCAAAAAATATGGCCATTTGACCAGTACATTGGAAAAAAAAAATCTCAAAAATATTCTGAGCAATGCAAAAAAGCGCTCCATGTTGTAGTATATTATCAAACAATTGTCTAACTGTGAGATAACCGTTCCTCCAGTTTGCGCGGCCGCTTTCCCAACCTTCTGCGCGAGACCTCCAACAACCAACCAATCAATCAAAATTGAAAAAGCAGCATTACATGGGCGCCACCACTGGATAGAAGATCAAGTCAATGAGATCACAAGGATCTTAAAACCACTTTTTAATGAACCTACTGCGCGTTTCAAGGTCAATCTAACCAACAAGAAGTGACCTCGAAACGCATAGTAAGGTCATTAAAAAGTGGTTTCAAGATCCTCGTAAACCCATTGCTTTTATCTTCCATCCGGTGGGGACACCCTGGTGATCCTGCTTTTTCATTTTTTGATGATCGGTACAAAAATAGTTTTGCTCAAAGTCCCAATAGCCCAAGTATTAAATGGCAAGGTTGGCAGTTTTGAGACCTTAAAACTGCTGAAAGAGATATATAGGGATATAGGGGAGGGCATTGTAAACACAACCAGTTGTCTCAGTCGTGCAAGTTGCATTACAGAGAAACCGACGTTTGATACCCCGATGCCGCAATTGTCACTTTCTGCTTTGAGCGATGGCTCGAACGGCCAATCAGGAGACCACTAGAGCTGTCACTCAGAGCAGAGGGGCGGGGTTGGCAGCATGCAGGGGAGGAGCACTTGCACTTCATGTGACCGCCTTAGTGGCACTTGCGATCGCAGCACCAAGGGAATTAAACATCGTTTTTTCGGTCATGCGAGACAAAAGCTATGTTTATGCCCCCCCCGCCCCTTTATCGGTCTTTCAGCAGATTTGAGGCCTCATATTAGCGGACACATTCTAGTATTCATTTTTATTTTACCTTAATTTTTTTTTACTTTTTGAAAACATAAAAAAAAAAAAAGGCTAAATACCTGTAAAGCCAGTTCATATTTCCTGTAAAGTGTGGAAGAAAAAAAAAAGTCACAATAAGTATTCACCGGTTTGGAAAAATACACAATTTAAAAAAAAAATATAAAACATTCCTGTAGGCCAGAATCACACACAGCGCTGCGACACGTTTTTTGCGGTGTCCTTTTGGCCTGCGTCCGGGTGATTTGTGCTGGCATATATCGGTTTGTTTTTTTCTGTATAAGAAAGTGCAGCAGACTGCGCTCCCCTATGCGGTGGGCCACCAATAAAAACAGCATACCGCCATATACATTTTTTAACACTGTGGCCAAAGACCGACATATTTCACAGCGTGGTTATAAAATGGCATACGTTGGAGAATACTCCCGACATATAGTCCATGCAGTATGTGGATAGAGTCTAAGGGTCCTCTTACACAGCCCGACGTGGACCGTATAAACTAGCACCGATCGAGACAGCTCGTTTGCTCCTTTGACAGGGAGCTATGTTTGGGGACGAGCAGACGTTACTCCGATGGTTCGTCCACATTTAAATCCCTATGATGGTAACATTACCTTCTCCCTTCAGGAGACATCCATGGCTCCTCATGGGTGGAGTTATATCCTAGTATTTGCATACACTATCAGTAAATTGAGCAATCCCATGCGTATTTAATGTGTATGCTGAAAGGTCTTTGGACGACAGTTTAATAGATTTAAAGTGGTTGTATTAGAAATGGCCCCACTCCAGTCTTGTATTCCATTCCTACCGTGTAGTAAACATCTTCAAGAAAGAGTCACTTGCCTTTTTTTGTGTGTCTTCTCGTACGTTGAGTGAGTAATCTCATCATCGTCCTCTGGTTCCTCAGGAACACTGCAGTCTCTGTTTTGGGTTAAGCAACAACAATTCACCAATAATTATGGCAGGCGGTAGAATGATATACACTATAACACAAGGATAGGAGTCGTTACCTGAACTGTGGGTCTGGGTTCATATTACAGTACCACTTTTGTGGAAGTTTCCCTATGGCGTCAGGAAGTTTCCTCCATTTTAGACAACTATCACACTGGGCCCAATTCTGATCAGGCCGTTTTCTAAATTCAGAAGAGTAACAAAGCATCATTTAGAATTTTTTGGGACGTTGGGCAGACGGTCATCAGGTTTGAAACAATAGTTTTTAGAATAACAGGCAAAACAATGTACAATTGTTTGGATAATCAGCCGAAGTCCAGCTTAAAGGGGTTCTCCGCTTTACTCGTTAGAAGGGTTCATTCACTGTAAGCCGTCACAAAGTGTCCCCTTGCTGGGACCCCCAGCGATCAGCTGTAATCTGTGGTGAAACCTGGCAGTGTTTAATTTCCCTGCAGCACCACCAAAGGCGAAATGAGGTATTACACAGTTCCCATTCAAATCAACAGGTTGTCGGTATAATCAAGGACAGGTCTTCCAAAGCAAGAGACGCTCTTTGTAACCGCTCTCCACACTGGCCAAGAGATGAGGATCCTGAAAAGAGGACTTTTAACTCAGAAATCCCTAATAGAGTATAGAAAATGGGTGATCTAAACTGTACAACCCCTGCAAACCTTTTCCTGCCAATGACGTAGCTCACACATCCTGGCTGGGGGCATTTGAATCGTCTCACGGGGGGTTATTAAATACTCTCACTTACTGCTCATCCTCCACTGTGACACTCGTCTGCAGATTTTTCTGCGTATGTTCCATCTCATTCCAGTAATCGTTCAGCTTCTCTCCTAGTGCAGTCTGCGTAAGTCTGGAACAGAATTGTATAGGTCTATAAACACACTGGGGAAAAATTTTATGAAATGAAAAAGAGAGATGGCTTGCAACTTGGAAATGGGAAATACCGGGGTACATGTACGCCAGCCATGAGGTGAGATAAGCGTCTCGTACGGTGCGAAATGTATAGAGCGCACGTTTTTTTTTTAGTCATTTGTGCCAAATCAAGTGTCAAAATAATGACACTTTACATACTTACCTATAGTCTCTTGTATAGTCAAAGTCCTGTTTGTTATGTGTAGGCTTTAGAAAGTTACATTCAATAACCCCGACCACGCCAACGCCCATGTTATTAGCCTAGAAGAAAGGACCATGAACACAGATCAGTCACTCAAACCCTCCAGCAATACAATCCATACAACTATTAGGCTGGATTCACACGAGGTCATTACGTCCGTAATGGACGGAATGTATTTCGGCCGCAAGTCCCGCACCGAACTCAGTGCAGGGAGCCGGGCTCCTAGCATCATAGTTATGTCCGACGCTAGGAGTCCCTGCCTCTCCGTGGAACTACTGTCCCGTACTGTAATCATGATTACAGTACGGGACAGTTGTCCTGCAGCGAGGCAGGGACTCCTATCGTCGTACATAACTATGATGCTAGGAGCCCGGCTCCCTACACTGTGTTCAGTCCGGGACTTGCGGCCGAAATACGTTCCGTCCATTACGGACGTAACATGCTCGTGTGAATCCAGCCTTACACGTGAGACTCACCCTCAGCTGACAGCCAACTCTCATGTAGGCCTTGATCAGCCGGTTTTTGTGGTACATCATTATGCCGTAGTGCTCCTTGTTCCGACAATTAAAACCAAAAGTGATTTTCACCGGTTTATGCTTCTCGCGTTAAGGAAAATCTATTGGAAAATTTCTTCCGTTCTTATCCCAAATGAGATCCGCCGCTGCAATCAGCCGATACGGCTCCGAGATCAAGCATGGGCCTGGAAGTTGATTTCCCCGCTACAGGGAATATGGCCCAATTTTGGCCTTGGGGACAAAGGGAATTTTGTTTGTTTTTCCTTACTGCATTCTGACCGCCATAAGTTTTTATATTTCTTTTCAAATTTACAAACGTAGATGAGGGCTTGTTTTTTGCAGGTAGAGCGGTATTATTTTATAGCATAGATCTTTTTTGGGGGGGGGGGGAATTTATTTTTTTACCTTTACCATGCGGTGTAAATATGTTAACTCTATTCTGCAGGGCGTTACAGTCACAGGGATCTCTTTTTTAGGTTTGATTTTATTCGATAAGTGCTACTTTTATGGGGAAAAAAGTGTTTTTCTCTTTGTCAGACTTTCTTTTCCATCCCACTACAGAATTTTACTTTTAACAAATAATGCATTGGATACCACTGTATTCTAATGCATTAGTACCTGTCAGAGCAAAAACTGAGTCACCTATTAGTCCATACGTAAGGCACGGCCTAATAGGCAACTACGCATGGCAGTCATGGGGGGCCTTTTTTAGACCCCTGGCGGCCATATTTAACAGTCTGCATCCGTGATAGTGTTAGGGGGGGGGGCGGCGGCATCGAAGAGGTTAAACAGTCAAGATCGTGGTTACCTCCAATCTCTGCTGTTGTCGCGGGCTGGCTGTCAATCACAGCAGCTTCTCCGCCAGTGACGGCGTGGGCAGTCATCACTTTGCTGTAAATTTAAGGCACTGGTCCTTAACCGCGAACTTCCAGCACTGTAAATGTTACGGCGCGTGGTGCCAAGGGGGTTAGGCAGAGGGAGCGAACCTGTGAGACTTGTTCCCACGCAGCAGCATTTTTATACAGGTTATAAACTACACAAGTATAAGGATACGGATAAAGACTTGGGTCTGTAGACGTCTTTTTCTATATGTGCGAGGTTTTTGGAAACAAGTTGGGTTTGAACTTTTTGGCCCCGTAGAATAATCTGCATCCGCGGTTTCAAATATAAAATACTGCAATATGCCTGCAAGAAAGAAAAGAATGCACAGATTGATCGTACGGGAAAAATACTTTATCACGACAGAGAGTAAGAGCCAGATAAAGTGTGAAAGAGCTTTGTAAAGTTTTGACAACACCTTAAAAAGGTCACCCAGCAATACAGCGGCCGTACATTAGTGGTTTTCAAACGACCGTTTGCCCATCGATATGTCGTCCATGGTTGGTCTGTGATGGTGGTTGTTGTTCTGCATGACAACACCAGAAGATAAAATGCCAAATCCCCGATTGATCTCTGGCTTGGTCTCTGGTTCTATGGATGGGATGCAGATCTGTAATTTGGCATGTCCGACTTTACAGAACTGCGCCCGTCCATGAGCGAAAAAAATACAACATGGCAGATCAGATTTACTACATAAATCGGTCTTCCCTCGGCGTTGGTCATGCTCTTTGTCCAAATTGACCTTTTCCGCTGTACAAAAATTTCTAGTGTATGGCCAGCTTAAAGGGACTGTCACCAGTTTATTAATTCCCCATCTCCTAACTAATCTAATAAGCGCTGTGCTGCTGACAACTACAGTGGGATTTGTTTTAAAAAAACATTTGCAAAGTTATGAGCATTTTTCTAAATATGCTAATGAGGCTCCAATAACAAATGGGAGGTGACTTTTTCTTTTCACTCTGGGCGGTGTGTTTTCTGTAGGACGCTGTCCAATCATCATACAGCTCCTCCCCCTTCCCTGCCCAGCAACACAGTGTGATCATATAGTATACAGCTTCCATTCCCGACTGTGTATTCAACTGGCGATATCTCCCGTTATTTCACAGCTAGTACTGCGACCCTGGTGTCATATGAAAGATAGGACGCAATGCTCGGATGGAGTCACACGGTGACGAAACGCGTCAGCACGCGTAGCCTTCTTGTTTTGACGTCAGCCGCCCAGATATTGCTGTTACCGCTGCACCCGCGG
The DNA here is from genome assembly GCF_050947455.1 of Rhinoderma darwinii. Lineage (NCBI taxonomy): Eukaryota > Metazoa > Chordata > Amphibia > Anura > Rhinodermatidae > Rhinoderma > Rhinoderma darwinii. The sequence goes on along the minus strand of NC_134688.1, from coordinate 463,481,671 downwards.
CTCCCATGGATGACTAATGCAACTGCTTGCTCATGGTTCACATGCGGCTCCCTAGACGTATCTCTCTGCGGCTCCCTTGGTACACAGTGCGGTCTAATACCCTGATGCGGCTCCTTTTGGCGTGGATGTGCCAGACTGCCCTGCTGTCCAATACGGAGTGGAGACCGCATGCTGCATTGGCTACAAGCCAAGTATAAAGACTTGCCTCAAGTCCCCTACTATTGGGATAATACACGACGCTGTGCAGAATTGAACTGGTACCGATCCTGTGGCCGTTGCTATGGACTTCTTCCAATGATTTGGACTTGTCCTTCGTTCCCTATCATTGGGGAGATACTTGGTGTCTTATACATCTAAACTTGCACCGACTTTTTGGCCATCGCGACCGACCTGGATTTGGTTCATAAATACTGGACGTCTACTGGACCAACTCTGGCACCTCACGATTGGATGAGTATACTATATCCGCTCTGTTGGAGCTCCCTCTGTGCCAGGTCGCCCTTTTGTTTATCCATTATTACCATAGACGCCTTTTTGCTGCATATGCACATCCCTGAACAGATATAAGGTCGTTAAATACTATACTGTATGATGTGATTTAACCATATGTATTACTTTAGGTAGACTGTACATGCCTTTTCACATACCTTCTCTCTATAGATGGTATATATACTTATACGGCTGAGTACTATATTTATGCATGTCCTCAAATCGCCTATATATTCTCATTCACATGCATTTGTACTACTGGCTGGGTTTAATAATGCTTTTAGGACATTGGTCAGATGCAATTTTGACCCAGCCGGGTGTGTCTTTTCTAAACCCGCTATATAAGATTACCGTTAGTGCGGTTGTCTTTGATATTTTTATTAATAATATATATTTTCTCCATTTTATTAGGGCTGGGCAGTTAATCGAAAAATAAAATCGAAATTCAGCGCAATTAAAAAATCGACGTCATCTTGGCAATTTCGGTTTTATCAATTATTTTTCCCGGTTTAAACTGCATCTTCAGGACACAAATACAGTTGAATCCAATGGTAGAGCAGGAGACTCGCTCTACCATTCACTATGTATCGCTGGAGGGAGGGATCTCCTCCACACATTGTTGAAAGGGGATTAGACGAGTATATATATTATTTTTATCAGGCACTATTGGGGGCAGCTGTAGGAGCTTTATACAGCATGGATGCAGCTATGGGGGACTTTATACTGTGTGGGGTGCAGCTATGGGGCATTATAATGTGTGGGGAGCACTATGGGGGAACATACTCTGTGGGGGCGGTGTCAGGGGTATATTATATACAGTAGTATACAGCAGACTCGGGGGATAAATATTAATTCAATGGAGTAGCATGCAAGTAGGGGGCGTGGCATGTAAAAGGGGTGTGGTCTAAATAATCATAATTGAGATTACATGTTCAATTAATCGTGATTTTGATTTAGGTCATAATTGCCCAGCCCTACCCATTAGAACAGACTTTTCTTTCCTTTTCTATGTTCTAGGTGGTCTACAGCTGGAGATATGGCTATTTGAAGTGATCCCTCCAGCCTCAGTCTCTCACACTGTGTGAAGCAGCTTCATGCTGATTGGACAGCATCAGAGGCTGGGAGGAGCTCCACCTCAGGAGAAGCGCAGGTGGTGACACCCACTTGCCTAGTATAGCTTCATTTACATGTTTAGGGGTAACATTCTCAGTGTAAGGATACACAAACTTCTTAAAGAGATAGTCTCACGACAAGCATAACCTTTGGATCAACCCCCCCCCCCCTGTGCATTGTGGCTGTCCCCCCCCCCCCCTCAGTGAAAGTACTGCTAAGAGGGTAAGAGTAGCCCATAGAGGCCTCATAAATTGCTGACTTTTACACTTGCATGAGCTGTCTAATGATGAGCTAATCTGACACCCTTATCAGTGACCCTCTTATCAGTATTTTTTTTATTGGGGGAAGGGAGACTGCAGGGAGCAACTGACTGGACCCTCTTATCAGTATTTTCACAGTAGGAAGTAAAATACAACAGAGAAGGAGCCCAAAGAAAGGGACAGTACTACGATCAGAAGAAAAAATATATATATTTTTTCCCCTTTCTTTAGCAACTGTTACATGAAAAACACGGACAGGGATGATGTCCATGTGCTGTCTGTGATCATCACGCACCCATAGACTTCAATGGGCGTGTGGTCCGCAAATACAGACTAGAATAGGACATGCAGGGAGATTCATGCATAAAAAGTTCAGAAATAAACATGAGTGGCACGTATGTACTTCTGCGCACGTCTTCATGCACAGATCGTCACAAAACCACCAGAACTGAATAGACCAAAGATCTCTGCGATCCAGATGTTGGTAAATATCTTAGTCACAGAGTTGACAAATGGCCTGATTAGACGCAAGGTTGATGTGATGTGGCAGGGCCAGTTCACACTGAGTTTTTTTAGAGGTTTTTTTTTTACGTGGAAACCGCGCCAAAAAATGGCTGAAAATGCCTTCCATTGATTTCAATGGGAGGCGGAGGAGTTTTTTTTGCCCTATCTTTGGGCGTTTACGCCTCTGATCTCCCACTGACATCAATGGGAGGCAGAGAAAGCGTATTTCGCTGCGTTTTTTGCCTGCGGCGCTCAACGGCCGCGGGTGAACGACGGCGTGCAGGCAATTCCTTCCAAACGGAATTTTGAGGCAGATTTTCCTCCTGCAAAAAACTCAGTGTCAACCCGGCCTAAAAGTTCATCTTCTTACTCCTGTAGCAGAGAACCCCCCTTCTAAATGTAAGAATCAGAGAGCACATGTCCCCTGGGGTTGGTAAGAGGGGTGAAAAGTTCCTGTCTCCCCCCTGGAGTCTGCGCAGGGGGAGAGATGAAAGGCACAGGCTGTAATCTGTCTTTCTGATGTTCTCCGCAGCTTCCCCCTCCCTTCACACATATACAAAATGCTTTTACATGGACCGTGAAAACGAGCGCCGATCGATAATACAGCTCGTGGACAAGGAGCGATGATCGGTAATGTATGGGGATGAACGATCGTTACTATGATCGTTCCTCCCCAAACAATTCCATTACGTCGGCAACATCTCCCATCTAGCGACCATGTCATTGGCCACATAAACGAGCCGAGCAGCTGATTAACAAGAGTTTCCTCGCTCATCGGATGATCGGGTCACACGGCAATGATCGGGATTGAGTGTTCATGCGAACGCTCGTTTGCCCGAGGAAAAGGGCCTCAAAACTTTTCATCACGACTTCGTACTAGTGCTGCACCAGAATATTGTTCTCGGAGTTTTGAGCCCAATATCAGCAAAGATGCTGTCGGACCCGCACCGATGACATCAGTTGTCAGAAGTTGGACAACCCCTTTAAGCGTTTCACTGCCAGGAGGTATTTAATGTCATCAATTTACATGATGGCTGTGACTAGACTATAATACTTAGAGCTTTGTACACTATAAGGGTAAGGCCACACGGAGAGGGACTGACCCAACAACGGCACCATGTTTGGCGCGGCTGTCAAATAGCCTGTAAATAGTTGTGGGTAAAATGACCCTTTACCCAAAACAACGCGCGGCCATTAACAGGCTATATGACAGCCGTGCCGATGCGATTGTTGGCTCAGTGCCACTCCGTGTGGCCTTACCCTTATAGTGTACAAAGCTCTAAGTATTATAGTCTAGTCACAGGCATCATGTAAATTGATGACATTAAATACCTCCTGGCAGTGAAACGATTAAAGGGGTTGTCCAACTTCTGACAACTAATGTCATCAGTATGTCATCGGTGCGGGTCCGACACCCGGACCCCGCACCGATAAGCCGCTCCGGTGGCCTGCGAGCACCGGATGTTGTGGCACATAATGCTATGTACGAGCCCGGAAGCAGTTGGCTCCGTACATAGCATAGTGGCCGTGCTGCAGAACTACAGGTCCGCTCCTATTCACTTGAACACTGCAGCTCGGCCGCTATTCCGTGGCTGGAGCCAACTGTTTCCGGCTTGTAGGTCGGGTGCACAGAGGCACTTGACCAGGTGATCTGTGCGGCGCCCGGGTGTCGGACCCCCGCAGAGCATGTACTGATGACCTATCCAGTGGATAGGTCATCAGTTGTCAGAAGCTGGAAAACCCCTTTAAATAAATCTCCACCAAAATCTTGCATATTATAAAACAGAGTGCCACATCCATATTTTTGCTAGCCCCCTCGGAGGGCGGCTGACAATACATACCCTCAGAGAATAATCGCTGTCTGGAGCAACATGATCAGCTCTTTCTTGCTTCTTATAGCCAGTTTTGGAACATCCATCAAACTCCTCAGGGATTCTTATGTCATATTTATCCGTAATAAAATCAAATTCCGGCTGCTGTTTTCCGTCTCTAAATAAAAGAATATGTAGAAGCGAAGATTATTAACACAGAACAATTTCACCTTCTTTTCTGTATCTATGTGTACTATAGGGGAGAGGGGAGATCAAATTAGGCAAAACTAAGGAATAAAGATGCAACCTCCACTGAATTGGGCATAATTTCTCTCAAAAGGTGTTCCCCTCTCTGGACAATCTCGACTTGTTGGAAGGGTCCCTTGACAATAAAGAGATTACAAAGTGTCCTCCTGCTATGATCCCCAGCGATCAGTTGTAATCTGTGGAGAAACCTGGCAGTGTTTCCCTGCAGTGCCACCACAGGTGAAATGAAGCATTACACAGTACCCATTCATATCAATGGGATGTCTGTGTAATGCAGAAAAGGACAAGTCCTCCAGAGTGAGAGATGCTCTTTATAACCGCTCTCTATTCTGGCCAAGGCATGAGGATCCTGAACAGGACATCCCCTAAACACGCTTTGAAACCTGAACAACCTCTTTAATGGATTCCTAATTTTGAGGCTGCATTGACAATTTCTGGCAGCAGAGAAGACAGCTTTGTATAAAGACAAGAAACTCCTCGAATACGGACACTAGATATACAAAATATATAAGAAACACACACACACACACACACAAACACAAACACACACAAACACACACGGGCTGAAGGGACAGGGCATAATTTGCCTGGTCTCCAATGCAGACAGTGCGGGGGTGTGAGGTTTCTGCTGCAGCAAGCTGCCTACCAGTCAGGAACAATGCGGCGTAAGCCTCAGCTCCTTTTCCTTCTTGTTTCACATGCACTAGCACTGGAAGGGGGGAGAAGAGGAGACAAAAGTGCCTCCAGTGGCACCTCTAGAATATTTTGAATGTTCACTTTTTGGATTGTGCTATGGGAAAACAAATTTCTAATATTTTTAACACCTATTTTTATTATTTATGTTATGTAGTTTTGCCACCGTAGACATTTATGGCACATCCACAGGATACATGGGACCCCACCTATGGAGATAACTAAGTCGACCGGTGACAGACGCATCCGGGCAATGAAGGACAGGCGGTCGTGTTTGCGCTTGTGTCTCTATTCAAGTATAAGCGAGTGTAGTGCTTTCCATATTCTTCTCCTCGCTGCCCTTTATACCTGCCACTTGTACAGATCACAGCTGGGCGATTGACAACCCCTTGGTATTTAAAAGCGGCTGGTCCACAATCTCACTATTATTAACCATCATGTTCGATGTCATTTTATATTTTGTAAGTGTAAAGCGTCCTGGAATATGGTCTTAATAAACTGTAGGCAAATGTGTTCTCACCGTCTCATGTTCCAGATGATGATCCTCGTTCCCTTTTTCCCATAAATTGCATCCAGTTCTGTCAGCAGTTCCTTTTGTGTAGTCAGGAGAGAATGTTTTAGGATGGCGCGGAGATTTGTATCGGAGCTGGGAGCGTTCACAAGCTGCTGTATGTGGAGTCAAGGAACTTATAACATTGCAAAATTACATTGAGAGAGAGAAAGAGAGAGAGAAAGAGAGAGAGAAAGAGAGAGAGAAAGAGAGAGAGAAAGAGAGAGAGAAAGAGAGAGAGAGAGAGAGAGAAAGAGAGAGAGAAAGAGAGAGAGAAAGAGAGAGAGAAAGAGAGAGAGAAAGAGAGAGAGAAAGAGAGAGAGAAAGAGAGAGAGAAAGAGAGAGAGAAAGAGAGAGAGAAAGAGAGAGAGAAAGAGAGAGAGAAAGAGAGAGAGAAAGAGAGAGAGAGAGAAAGAGAGAGAGAAAGAGAGAGAG